>NW_028301607.1:19333333-19484848 GCF_987345545.1 Pholcus phalangioides
TAGTCCATGGGACATTGAAAAAATAGGCCGGTATATAAATGTCACGTACAGGGGCTCCCGAAAGAGTAACAACTCTATTTAGTTCGAGGGATATTGTGAAAATGGGCAGGGTACAAAATTCACTTAATAGGGGCTGATGGAAGGGTCGCACACACACACCTACGTAGTATCTAATGAATAAGGGCTATCGAAACCTACATGAGCTGGGACCCTAGTTCCAGGGATACCGTAAAAATGGGCAGAGTACAAAATTCACCTAATAGGGGCTGTCGGAAGGGTCGCACACACATCTACCTAATATCTAATGAATAAGGGCTATCGAAACCTACATGGGCTGGGACGCTAGATCTAGGGATATTGTCAAAATGGGCAGAGTACAAAATTCACGTAATAGGGGCTGTCGGAAGGGTACCACACACCTACTTAGTTCCAAGGACCGACATATGACGAGACTGGAATGTTACCCGCAGAAGCTATTCAAGGGCCACACAAACTTAGCATAGTAAGAAAAGGGACAATGTAATTTCAAGACACAGAGGGTTTGAAAGGGCAGCAATGACATTGTAAACATTTAATGGACAGGGACCCTTCAAAGGGTAAGACAGACCCATTTAGTTCCCGGGACATTGTATGTTACTTTAGAACTTCGCTCATTTTTACAAAGGGGCTGTCAGAAGGGTCGCACACACATCTCATGAATAAGGGCTCCTGAAAAGTTAGGATGAACCTATGTAGTTCCAAGTATCTACATGGGCTGTATAGGGGCATAATAGAGGCTGTTGGAAGGGGCGCACACACACACCTACGTAGTATCTCATGAATAAGGGCTCTTGGAAGGGTAGCATGAACCTACTTAGTTCTAAGTGCCTACATGGGCTGGGACCCTAGTTCCAGGGATATTGTAAAAATGGGCAAAGTACAAAATTCACCTAATAGGGGCTGTCGGAAGGGTCGCACACACATCTACCTAGTATCTAATGAATAAGGGCTATCGAAACCTACATGGGCTGACACGCTAGGTCTAGGGATATTGTCAAAATGGGCAGAGTACAAAATTGTCGGAAGGGTACCACACACCTACTTAGTTCCAAGGACCGACATATGACGAGACTGGAATGTTACCCGCAGAAGCTATTCAAGGGCCACACAAACTTAGCATAGTAAGAAAAGGGACAATGTAATTTCAAGACACAGAGGGTTTGAAAGGGCAGCAATGACATTGTAAACATTTAATGGACAGGGACCCTCCAAAGGGTAAGACAGACCCATTTAGTTCCCGGGACATTGTATGTTACTTTAGAACTTCGCTCATTTTTACAAAGGGGCTGTCAGAAGGGTCGCACACACATCTCATGAATAAGGGCTCCTGAAAAGTTAGCATGAACCTATGTAGTTCCAAGTATCTACATGGGCTGTATAGGGGCATAATAGAGGCTGTTGGAAGGGTCGCACACACACACCTACGTAGTATCTCATGAATAAGGGCTCTTGGAAGGGTAGCATGAACCTACTTAGTTCTAAGTGCCTACATGGGCTGGGACCCTAGTTCCAGGGATATTGTAAAAATGGGCAAAGTACAAAATTCACCTAATAGGGGCTGTCGGAAGGGTCGCACACACATCTCATGAAAAAGTGCTCCTGAAAAGATAGCATGAACCTATGTAGTTCCAAGTATCTTCTACATGGGCTGGGACCCTAGAAAATATGTAAAGGGTCTTAAAAAACCTAGACAGAGTCGAGCATGCTGAGAATACGGGCAAAGCATAATTTCGAGACGTAGGGTCTTTGAAATGGGAACTTGGACTTACTTAGTCCATGGGACATTGAAAAAATAGTCCGGTATATAAATGTCACGTACAGGGGCTCCCGAAAGGGTAACAACTCTATTTAGTTCGAGGGATATTGTAAAAATGGGCAAAGTACAAAATTCACATAGAAAGGGGCTGTCGGAAGGGTCGCACACACACAACTACTTGGTATCTCATGAATAAGGGCACCTGTAAAAGTTGGCATAAACCTATGTAGTTCTAAGTATCTACATGGGCCCTAGAAAATATGTAAAGGGTCTTAAAAAAATCAAGACAGAGTCGAGCTTGCTGACAATACGGGCAAAGCATAATTTCGAGACGTAGGGTCTTTGAAATAACAAATTGGACTTACCAGTCCATGGGACATTGAAAAAATAGGCCGGTTTATAAATGTCACGTACAGGGGCTCCCGAAAGGGTAACAACTCTATTTAGTTCGAGGGATATTGTGAAAATGGGCAGGGTACAAAATTCACTTAATAGGGGCTGATGGAAGGGTCGCACACACACACACCTACGTAGTATCTAATGAATAAGGGCTATCGAAACCTAAATGGGCTGGGACCCTAGTTCCAGGGATATTGTAAAAATGGGCAGAGTACAAAATTCACTTAATAGGGGCTGTTGGTTGGGTTGCACACACACACCTACGTAGTAGCCCATGAATAAGGGCTCTTGGAAGGGTAGCATGAACCTACTTAGTTCTAAGTTCCTATATGGGACCCTAGTTCCAGAGATATTGTAAAAATGGGCAAAGTACAAAATTCACATAGAAAGGGGCTGTTGGAAGGGTCGCACACATACCTACCTATTATCTAATGAATAAGGGCTATCGAAACCTACACGGGCTGGGACCCTAGTTCCAGGGATACCGTAAAAATGGGCAGAGTAGTAAATTCACCTAATAGGGGCTGTCGGAAGGGTCGCACACACACCAACCTAGTATCTAATGAATAAGGGGTATCGAAACCTACATGGGCTGGGACGCTAGATCTAGGGATATTGTCAAAATGGGCAGAGTACAAAATTCACCTAATAGGGGCTGTCGGAAGGGTACCACACTCCTACTTAGTTCCAAGGACCGACATATGACGAGACTGGAATGTTACCCGCAGAAGCTATTCAAGGGCCACACAAACTTAGCATAGTAAGAAAAGGGACAATGTAATTTCAAGACACAGAGGGTTTGAAAGGGCAGCAATGACATTGTAAACATTTAATGGACAGGGACCCTCCAAAGGGTAAGACAGACCCATTTAGTTCCCGGGACACTATGTTACTTTAGAACTTCGCTCATTTTTACAAAGGGGCTGTGAGAAGGGTCGCACACACATCTCATGAATAAGGGCTCCTGAAAAGGTAGCATGAACCTATGTAGTTCCAAGTATCTACATGGGCTGTATAGGGGCATAATAGAGGCTGTTGGAAGGGTCGCACACACACACCTACGTAGTATCTCATGAATAAGGGCTCTTGGTAGGGTAGCATGAACCTACTTAGTCCTAAGTGCCTACCTACATGGGCTGGGACCCTAGTTCCAGGGATATTGTAAAAATGGGCAAAGTACAAAATTCACATAGAAAGGGGCTGTCGGAAGGGTCGCACACACACAACTACTTGGTATATCATGAATAAGGGCACCTGTAAAAGTTGGCATAAACCTATGTAGTTCCAAGTATCTACATGGGCCCTAGAAAATATGTAAAGGGTCTTAAAAAAATCTAGACAGAGTCGAGCATGCTGACAATACGGGCAAAGCATAATTTCGAGACGTAGGGTCTTTGAAATAACAAATTGGAGTTACCAGTGCATGGGACATTGAAAAAATAGGCCGGTATATAAATGTCACGTACAGGGGCTCCCGAAAGGGTAACAACTCTATTTAGTTCCAGGGATATTGTAAAAATTGGCAGAGTACAAAATTCACTTAATAGGGGCTGTTGGTTGGGTTGCACACACACACCTACGTAGTAGCCCATGAATAAGGGCTCTTGGAAGGGTAGCATGAACCTACTTAGTTCTAAGTTCCTATATGGGACCCTAGTTCCAGAGATATTCTAAAAATGGGCAAAGTACAAAATTCACATAGAAAGGGGCTGTTGGAAGGGTCGCACACATACCTACCTAGTATCTAATGAATAAGGGCTATCGAAACCTACATGGGCTGACACGCTAGGTCTAGGGATATTGTCAAAATGGGCAGAGTACAAAATTCACCTAATAGGGGCTGTCGGAAGGGTACCACACACCTACTTAGTTCCAAGGACCGACATATGACGAGACTGGAATGTTACCCGCAGAAGCTATTCAAGGGCCACACAAACTTAGCATAGTAAGAAAAGGGACAATGTAATTTCAAGACACAGAGGGTTTGAAAGGGCAGCAATGACATTGTAAACATTTAATGGACAGGGACCCTCCAAAGGGTAAGACAGACCCATTTAGTTCCCGGGACACTATGTTACTTTAGAACTTCGCTCATTTTTACAAAGGGGCTGTCAGAAGGGTCGCACACACATCTCATGAATAAGGGCTCCTGAAAAGGTAGCATGAACCTATGTAGTTCCAAGTATCTACATGGGCTGGGACCCTAGAAAATATGTAAAGGGTCTTAAAAAACCTAAACAGAGTCGAGCATGCTGAGAATACGGGCAAAGCATAATTTTGAGACGTAGGGTCTTTGAAATGGTAACTTGGACTTACTTAGTCCATGGGACATTGAAAAAATAGGCCGGTATATAAATGTCACGTACAGGGGCTCCCGAAAGAGTAACAACTCTATTTAGTTCGAGGGATATTGTGAAAATGGGCAGGGTACAAAATTCACTTAATAGGGGCTGATGGAAGGGTCGCACACACACACCTACGTAGTATCTAATGAATAAGGGCTATCGAAACCTACATGAGCTGGGACCCTAGTTCCAGGGATACCGTAAAAATGGGCAGAGTACAAAATTCACCTAATAGGGGCTGTCGGAAGGGTCGCACACACATCTACCTAATATCTAATGAATAAGGGCTATCGAAACCTACATGGGCTGGGATGCTAGATCTAGGGATATTGTCAAAATGGGCAGAGTACAAAATTCACGTAATAGGGGCTGTCGGAAGGGTACCACACACCTACTTAGTTCCAAGGACCGACATATGACGAGACTGGAATGTTACCCGCAGAAGCTATTCAAGGGCCACACAAACTTAGCATAGTAAGAAAAGGGACAATGTAATTTCAAGACACAGAGGGTTTGAAAGGGCAGCAATGACATTGTAAACATTTAATGGACAGGGACCCTTCAAAGGGTAAGACAGACCCATTTAGTTCCCGGGACATTGTATGTTACTTTAGAACTTCGCTCATTTTTACAAAGGGGCTGTCAGAAGGGTCGCACACACATCTCATGAATAAGGGCTCCTGAAAAGTTAGGATGAACCTATGTAGTTCCAAGTATCTACATGGGCTGTATAGGGGCATAATAGAGGCTGTTGGAAGGGTCGCACACACACACCTACGTAGTATCTCATGAATAAGGGCTCTTGGAAGGGTAGCATGAACCTACTTAGTTCTAAGTGCCTACATGGGCTGGGACCCTAGTTCCAGGGATATTGTAAAAATGGGCAAAGTACAAAATTCACCTAATAGGGGCTGTCGGAAGGGTCGCACACACATCTACCTAGTATCTAATGAATAAGGGCTATCGAAACCTACATGGGCTGACACGCTAGGTCTAGGGATATTGTCAAAATGGGCAGAGTACAAAATTGTCGGAAGGGTACCACACACCTACTTAGTTCCAAGGACCGACATATGACGAGACTGGAATGTTACCCGCAGAAGCTATTCAAGGGCCACACAAACTTAGCATAGTAAGAAAAGGGACAATGTAATTTCAAGACACAGAGGGTTTGAAAGGGCAGCAATGACATTGTAAACATTTAATGGACAGGGACCCTCCAAAGGGTAAGACAGACCCATTTAGTTCCCGGGACATTGTATGTTACTTTAGAACTTCGCTCATTTTTACAAAGGGGCTGTCAGAAGGGTCGCACACACATCTCATGAATAAGGGCTCCTGAAAAGTTAGCATGAACCTATGTAGTTCCAAGTATCTACATGGGCTGTATAGGGGCATAATAGAGGCTGTTGGAAGGGTCGCACACACACACCTACGTAGTATCTCATGAATAAGGGCTCTTGGAAGGGTAGCATGAACCTACTTAGTTCTAAGTGCCTACATGGGCTGGGACCCTAGTTCCAGGGATATTGTAAAAATGGGCAAAGTACAAAATTCACCTAATAGGGGCTGTCGGAAGGGTCGCACACACATCTACCTAGTATCTAATGAATAAGGGCTATCGAAACCTACATGGGCTGACACGCTAGGTCTAGGGATATTGTCAAAATGGGCAGAGTACAAAATTGTCGGAAGGGTACCACACACCTACTTAGTTCCAAGGACCGACATATGACGAGACTGGAATGTTACCCGCAGAAGCTATTCAAGGGCCACACAAACGTAGCATAGTAAGAAAAGGGACAATGTAATTTCAAGACACAGAGGGTTTGAAAGGGCAGCAATGACATTGTAAACATTTAATGGACAGGGACGCTTCAAAGGGTAAGACAGACCCATTTAGTTCCCGGGACATTGTATGTTACTTTAGAACTTCGCTCATTTTTACAAAGGGGCTGTCAGAAGGGTCGCACACACATCTCATGAATAAGGGCTCCTGAAAAGTTAGCATGAACCTATGTAGTTCCAAGTATCTACATGGGCTGTATAGGGGCATAATAGAGGCTGTTGGAAGGGTCGCACACACACACCTACGTAGTATCTCATGAATAAGGGCTCTTGGAAGGGTAGCATGAACCTACTTAGTTCTAAGTGCCTACATGGGCTGGGACCCTAGTTCCAGGGATATTGTAAAAATGGGCAAAGTACAAAATTCACCTAATAGGGGCTGTCGGAAGGGTCGCACACACATCTACCTAGTATCTAATGAATAAGGGCTATCGAAACCTACATGGGCTGACACGCTAGATCTAGGGATATTGTCAAAATGGGCAGAGTACAAAATTGTCGGAAGGGTACCACACACCTACTTAGTTCCAAGGACCGACATATGACGAGACTGGAATGTTACCCGCAGAAGCTATTCAAGGGCCACACAAACGTAGCATAGTAAGAAAAGGGACAATGTAATTTCAAGACACAGAGGGTTTGAAAGGGCAGCAATGACATTGTAAACATTTAATGGACAGGGACGCTTCAAAGGGTAAGACAGACCCATTTAGTTCCCGGGACATTGTATGTTACTTTAGAACTTCGCTCATTTTTACAAAGGGGCTGTCAGAAGGGTCGCACACACATCTCATGAATAAGGGCTCCTGAAAAGTTAGCATGAACCTATGTAGTTCCAAGTATCTACATGGGCTGTATAGGGGCATAATAGAGGCTGTTGGAAGGGTCGCACACACACACCTACGTAGTATCTCATGAATAAGGGCTCTTGGAAGGGTAGCATGAACCTACTTAGTTCTAAGTGCCTACATGGGCTGGGACCCTAGTTCCAGGGATATTGTAAAAATGGGCAAAGTACAAAATTCACCTAATAGGGGCTGTCGGAAGGGTCGCACACACATCTACCTAGTATCTAATGAATAAGGGCTATCGAAACCTACATGGGCTGACACGCTAGATCTAGGGATATTGTCAAAATGGGCAGAGTACAAAATTCACCTAATAGGGGCTGTCGGAAGGGTACCACACACCTACTTAGTTCCAAGGACCGACATATGACGAGACTGGAATGTTACCCGCAGAAGCTATTCAAGGGCCACACAAACTTAGCATAGTAAGAAAAGGGACAATGTAATTTCAAGACACAGAGGGTTTGAAAGGGCAGCAATGACATTGTAAACATTTAATGGACAGGGACCCTCCAAAGGGTAAGACAGACCCATTTAGTTCCCGGGACACTATGTTACTTTAGAACTTCGCTCATTTTTACAAAGGGGCTGTCAGAAGGGTCGCACACACATCTCATGAATAAGGGCTCCTGAAAAGATAGCATGAACCTATGTAGTTCCAAGTATCTTCTACATGGGCTGGGACCCTAGAAAATATGTAAAGGGTCTTAAAAAACCTAGACAGAGTCGAGCATGCTGAGAATACGGGCAAAGCATAATTTCGAGACGCAGGGTCTTTGAAATGGTAACTTGGACTTACTTAGTCCATGGGACATTGAAAAAATAGTCCGGTATATAAATGTCACGTACAGGGGCTCCCGAAAGGGTAACAACTCTATTTAGTTCGAGGGATATTGTAAAAATGGGCAAAGTACAAAATTCACATAGAAAGGGGCTGTCGGAAGGGTCGCACACACACAACTACTTGGTATCTCATGAATAAGGGCACCTGTAAAAGTTGGCATAAACCTATGTAGTTCTAAGTATCTACATGGGCCCTAGAAAATATGTAAAGGGTCTTAAAAAAATCTAGACAGAGTCGAGCATGCTGACAATACGGGCAAAGCATAATTTCGAGACGTAGGGTCTTTGAAATAACAAATTGGAGTTACCAGTGCATGGGACATTGAAAAAATAGGCCGGTATATAAATGTCACATACAGGGGCTCCCGAAAGGGTAACAACTCTATTTAGTTCCAGGGATATTGTAAAAATGGGCAGAGTACAAAATTCACTTAATAGGGGCTGTTGGTAGGGTCGCACACACACACCTACGTAGTAGCCCATGAATAAGGGCTCTTGGAAGGGTAGCATGAACCTACTTAGTTCTAAGTTCCTATATGGGACCCTAGTTCCAGAGATATTCTAAAAATGGGCAAAGTACAAAATTCACATAGAAAGGGGCTGTTGGAAGGGTCGCACACATACCTACCTATTATCTAATGAATAAGGGCTATCGAAACCTACATGGGCTGGGACCCTAGTTCCAGGGATACCGTAAAAATGGGCAGAGTACAAAATTCACCTAATAGGGGCTGTCGGAAGGGTCGCACACACACCTACCTAGTATCTAATGAATAAGGGGTATCGAAACCTACATGGGCTGGGACACTAGATCTAGGTATATTGTCAAAATGGGCAGAGTACAAAATTCACCTAATAGGGGCTGTCGGAAGGGTACCACACACCTACTTAGTTCCAAGGACCGACATATGACGAGACTGGAATGTTACCCGCAGAAGCTATTCAAGGGCCACACAAACTTAGCATAGTAAGAAAAGGGACAATGTAATTTCAAGACACAGAGGGAGGGTTTGAAAGGGCAGCAATGACATTGTAAACATTTAATGGACAGGGACCCTCCAAAGGGTAAGACAGACCCATTTAGTTCCCGGGACACTATGTTACTTTAGAACTTCGCTCATTTTTACAAAGGGGCTGTGAGAAGGGTCGCACACACATCTCATGAATAAGGGCTCCTGAAAAGGTAGCATGAACCTATGTAGTTCCAAGTATCTACATGGGCTGTATAGGGGCATAATAGAGGCTGTTGGAAGGGTCGCACACACACACCTACGTAGTATCTCATGAATAAGGGCTCTTGGTAGGGTAGCATGAACCTACTTAGTTCTAAGTGCCTACCTACATGGGCTGGGACCCTAGTTCCAGGGATATTGTAAAAATGGGCAAAGTACAAAATTCACATAGAAAGGGGCTGTCGGAAGGGTCGCACACACACAACTACTTGGTATCTCATGAATAAGGGCACCTGTAAAAGTTGGCATAAACCTATGTAGTTCCAAGTATCTACATGGGCCCTAGAAAATATGTAAAGGGTCTTAAAAAAATCTAGACAGAGTCGAGCATGCTGACAATACGGGCAAAGCATAATTTCGAGACGTAGGGTCTTTGAAATAACAAATTGGAGTTACCAGTGCATGGGACATTGAAAAAATAGGCCGGTATATAAATGTCACGTACAGGGGCTCCCGAAAGGGTAACAACTCTATTTAGTTCCAGGGATATTGTAAAAATGGGCAGAGTACAAAATTCACTTAATAGGGGCTGTTGGTTGGGTTGCACACACACACCTACGTAGTAGCCCATGAATAAGGGCTCTTGGAAGGGTAGCATGAACCTACTTAGTTCTAAGTTCCTATATGGGACCCTAGTTCCAGAGATATTCTAAAAATGGGCAAAGTACAAAATTCACATAGAAAGGGGCTGTTGGAAGGGTCGCACACATACCTACCTAGTATCTAATGAATAAGGGCTATCGAAACCTACATGGGCTGACACGCTAGGTCTAGGGATATTGTCAAAATGGGCAGAGTACAAAATTCACCTAATAGGGGCTGTCGGAAGGGTACCACACACCTACTTAGTTCCAAGGACCGACATATGACGAGACTGGAATGTTACCCGCAGAAGCTATTCAAGGGCCACACAAACTTAGCATAGTAAGAAAAGGGACAATGTAATTTCAAGACACAGAGGGTTTGAAAGGGCAGCAATGACATTGTAAACATTTAATGGACAGGGACCCTCCAAAGGGTAAGACAGACCCATTTAGTTCCCGGGACACTATGTTACTTTAGAACTTCGCTCATTTTTACAAAGGGGCTGTCAGAAGGGTCGCACACACATCTCATGAATAAGGGCTCCTGAAAAGGTAGCATGAACCTATGTAGTTCCAAGTATCTACATGGGCTGTATAGGGGCATAATAGAGGCTGTTGGAAGGGTCGCACACACACACCTACGTAGTATCTCATGAATAAGGGCTCTTGGAAGGGTAGCATGAACCTACTTAGTTCTAAGTGCCTACATGGGCTGGGACCCTAGTTCCAGGGATATTGTAAAAATGGGCAGAGTACAAAATTCACTTAATAGGGGCTGTTGGTAGGGTCGCACACACACACCTACGTAGTAGCCCATGAATAAGGGCTCTTGGAAGGGTAGCATGAACCTACTTAGTTCTAAGTTCCTATATGGGACCCTAGTTCCAGAGATATTCTAAAAATGGGCAAAGTACAAAATTCACATAGAAAGGGGCTGTTGGAAGGGTCGCACACATACCTACCTATTATCTAATGAATAAGGGCTATCGAAACCTACATGGGCTGGGACCCTAGTTCCAGGGATACCGTAAAAATGGGCAGAGTACAAAATTCACCTAATAGGGGCTGTCGGAAGGGTCGCACACACACCTACCTAGTATCTAATGAATAAGGGGTATCGAAACCTACATGGGCTGGGACACTAGATCTAGGGATATTGTCAAAATGGGCAGAGTACAAAATTCACCTAATAGGGGCTGTCGGAAGGGTACCACACACCTACTTAGTTCCAAGGACCGACATATGACGAGACTGGAATGTTACCCGCAGAAGCTATTCAAGGGCCACACAAACTTAGCATAGTAAGAAAAGGGACAATGTAATTTCAAGACACAGAGGGAGGGTTTGAAAGGGCAGCAATGACATTGTAAACATTTAATGGACAGGGACCCTCCAAAGGGTAAGACAGACCCATTTAGTTCCCGGGACACTATGTTACTTTAGAACTTCGCTCATTTTTACAAAGGGGCTGTGAGAAGGGTCGCACACACATCTCATGAATAAGGGCTCCTGAAAAGGTAGCATGAACCTATGTAGTTCCAAGTATCTACATGGGCTGTATAGGGGCATAATAGAGGCTGTTGGAAGGGTCGCACACACACACCTACGTAGTATCTCATGAATAAGGGCTCTTGGTAGGGTAGCATGAACCTACTTAGTTCTAAGTGCCTACCTACATGGGCTGGGACCCTAGTTCCAGGGATATTGTAAAAATGGGCAAAGTACAAAATTCACATAGAAAGGGGCTGTCGGAAGGGTCGCACACACACACAACTACTTGGTATCTCATGAATAAGGGCACCTGTAAAAGTTGGCATAAACCTATGTAGTTCCAAGTATCTACATGGGCCCTAGAAAATATGTAAAGGGTCTTAAAAAAATCTAGACAGAGTCGAGCATGCTGACAATACGGGCAAAGCATAATTTCGAGACGTAGGGTCTTTGAAATAACAAATTGGAGTTACCAGTGCATGGGACATTGAAAAAATAGGCCGGTATATAAATGTCACGTACAGGGGCTCCCGAAAGGGTAACAACTCTATTTAGTTCCAGGGATATTGTAAAAATGGACAGAGTACAAAATTCACTTAATAGGGGCTGTTGGTTGGGTTGCACACACACACCTACGTAGTAGCCCATGAATAAGGGCTCTTGGAAGGGTAGCATGAACCTACTTAGTTCTAAGTTCCTATATGGGACCCTAGTTCCAGAGATATTCTAAAAATGGGCAAAGTACAAAATTCACATAGAAAGGGGCTGTTGGAAGGGTCGCACACATACCTACCTAGTATCTAATGAATAAGGGCTATCGAAACCTACATGGGCTGACACGCTAGGTCTAGGGATATTGTCAAAATGGGCAGAGTACAAAATTCACCTAATAGGGGCTGTCGGAAGGGTACCACACACCTACTTAGTTCCAAGGACCGACATATGACGAGACTGGAATGTTACCCGCAGAAGCTATTCAAGGGCCACACAAACTTAGCATAGTAAGAAAAGGGACAATGTAATTTCAAGACACAGAGGGTTTGAAAGGGCAGCAATGACATTGTAAACATTTAATGGACAGGGACCCTCCAAAGGGTAAGACAGACCCATTTAGTTCCCGGGACACTATGTTACTTTAGAACTTCGCTCATTTTTACAAAGGGGCTGTCAGAAGGGTCGCACACACATCTCATGAATAAGGGCTCCTGAAAAGGTAGCATGAACCTATGTAGTTCCAAGTATCTACATGGGCTGTATAGGGGCATAATAGAGGCTGTTGGAAGGGTCGCACACACACACCTACGTAGTATCTCATGAATAAGGGCTCTTGGAAGGGTAGCATGAACCTACTTAGTTCTAAGTGCCTACATGGGCTGGGACCCTAGTTCCAGGGATATTGTAAAAATGGGCAAAGTACAAAATTCACCTAATAGGGGCTGTCGGAAGGGTCGCACACACATCTACCTAGTATCTAATGAATAAGGGCTATCGAAACCTACATGGGCTGACACGCTAGATCTAGGGATATTGTCAAAATGGGCAGAGTACAAAATTGTCGGAAGGGTACCACACACCTACTTAGTTCCAAGGACCGACATATGACGAGACTGGAATGTTACCCGCAGAAGCTATTCAAGGGCCACACAAACTTAGCATAGTAAGAAAAGGGACAATGTAATTTCAAGACACAGAGGGTTTGAAAGGGCAGCAATGACATTGTAAACATTTAATGGACAGGGACCCTCCAAAGGGTAAGACAGACCCATTTAGTTCCCGGGACATTGTATGTTACTTTAGAACTTCGCTCATTTTTACAAAGGGGCTGTCAGAAGGGTCGCACACACATCTCATGAATAAGGGCTCCTGAAAAGTTAGCATGAACCTATGTAGTTCCAAGTATCTACATGGGCTGTATAGGGGCATAATAGAGGCTGTTGGAAGGGTCGCACACACACACCTACGTAGTATCTCATGAATAAGGGCTCTTGGAAGGGTAGCATGAACCTACTTAGTTCTAAGTGCCTACATGGGCTGGGACCCTAGTTCCAGGGATATTGTAAAAATGGGCAAAGTACAAAATTCACCTAATAGGGGCTGTCGGAAGGGTCGCACACACATCTACCTAGTATCTAATGAATAAGGGCTATCGAAACCTACATGGGCTGACACGCTAGATCTAGGGATATTGTCAAAATGGGCAGAGTACAAAATTGTCGGAAGGGTACCACACACCTACTTAGTTCCAAGGACCGACATATGACGAGACTGGAATGTTACCCGCAGAAGCTATTCAAGGGCCACACAAACGTAGCATAGTAAGAAAAGGGACAATGTAATTTCAAGACACAGAGGGTTTGAAAGGGCAGCAATGACATTGTAAACATTTAATGGACAGGGACGCTTCAAAGGGTAAGACAGACCCATTTAGTTCCCGGGACATTGTATGTTACTTTAGAACTTCGCTCATTTTTACAAAGGGGCTGTCAGAAGGGTCGCACACACATCTCATGAATAAGGGCTCCTGAAAAGTTAGCATGAACCTATGTAGTTCCAAGTATCTACATGGGCTGTATAGGGGCATAATAGAGGCTGTTGGAAGGGTCGCACACACACACCTACGTAGTATCTCATGAATAAGGGCTCTTGGAAGGGTAGCATGAACCTACTTAGTTCTAAGTGCCTACATGGGCTGGGACCCTAGTTCCAGGGATATTGTAAAAATGGGCAAAGTACAAAATTCACCTAATAGGGGCTGTCGGAAGGGTCGCACACACATCTACCTAGTATCTAATGAATAAGGGCTATCGAAACCTACATGGGCTGACACGCTAGATCTAGGGATATTGTCAAAATGGGCAGAGTACAAAATTCACCTAATAGGGGCTATCGGAAGGGTACCACACACCTACTTAGTTCCAAGGACCGACATATGACGAGACTGGAATGTTACCCGCAGAAGCTATTCAAGGGCCACACAAACTTAGCATAGTAAGAAAAGGGACAATGTAATTTCAAGACACAGAGGGTTTGAAAGGGCAGCAATGACATTGTAAACATTTAATGGACAGGGACCCTTCAAAGGGTAAGACAGACCCATTTAGTTCCCGGGACATTGTATGTTACTTTAGAACTTCGCTCATTTTTACAAAGGGGCTGTCAGAAGGGTCGCACACACATCTCATGAATAAGGGCTCCTGAAAAGGTAGCATGAACCTATGTAGTTCCAAGTATCTACATGGGCTGTATAGGGGCATAATAGAGGCTGTTGGAAGGGTCGCACACACACACCTACGTAGTATCTCATGAATAAGGGCTCTTGGAAGGGTAGCATGAACCTACTTAGTTCTAAGTGCCTACATGGGCTGGGACCCTAGTTCCAGGGATATTGTAAAAATGGGCAAAGTACAAAATTCACCTAATAGGGGCTGTCGGAAGGGTCGCACACACATCTACCTAGTATCTAATGAATAAGGGCTATCGAAACCTACATGGGCTGACACGCTAGATCTAGGGATATTGTCAAAATGGGCAGAGTACAAAATTGTCGGAAGGGTACCACACACCTACTTAGTTCCAAGGACCGACATATGACGAGACTGGAATGTTACCCGCAGAAGCTATTCAAGGGCCACACAAACGTAGCATAGTAAGAAAAGGGACAATGTAATTTCAAGACACAGAGGGTTTGAAAGGGCAGCAATGACATTGTAAACATTTAATGGACAGGGACGCTTCAAAGGGTAAGACAGACCCATTTAGTTCCCGGGACATTGTATGTTACTTTAGAACTTCGCTCATTTTTACAAAGGGGCTGTCAGAAGGGTCGCACACACATCTCATGAATAAGGGCTCCTGAAAAGTTAGCATGAACCTATGTAGTTCCAAGTATCTACATGGGCTGTATAGGGGCATAATAGAGGCTGTTGGAAGGGTCGCACACACACACCTACGTAGTATCTCATGAATAAGGGCTCTTGGAAGGGTAGCATGAACCTACTTAGTTCTAAGTGCCTACATGGGCTGGGACCCTAGTTCCAGGGATATTGTAAAAATGGGCAAAGTACAAAATTCACCTAATAGGGGCTGTCGGAAGGGTCGCACACACATCTACCTAGTATCTAATGAATAAGGGCTATCGAAACCTACATGGGCTGACACGCTAGATCTAGGGATATTGTCAAAATGGGCAGAGTACAAAATTCACCTAATAGGGGCTATCGGAAGGGTACCACACACCTACTTAGTTCCAAGGACCGACATATGACGAGACTGGAATGTTACCCGCAGAAGCTATTCAAGGGCCACACAAACTTAGCATAGTAAGAAAAGGGACAATGTAATTTCAAGACACAGAGGGTTTGAAAGGGCAGCAATGACATTGTAAACATTTAATGGACAGGGACCCTTCAAAGGGTAAGACAGACCCATTTAGTTCCCGGGACATTGTATGTTACTTTAGAACTTCGCTCATTTTTACAAAGGGGCTGTCAGAAGGGTCGCACACACATCTCATGAATAAGGGCTCCTGAAAAGATAGCATGAACCTATGTAGTTCCAAGTATCTTCTACATGGGCTGGGACCCTAGAAAATATGTAAAGGGTCTTAAAAAACCTAGACAGAGTCGAGCATGCTGAGAATACGGGCAAAGCATAATTTCGAGACGTAGGGTCTTTGAAATGGTAACTTGGACTTACTTAGTCCATGGGACATTGAAAAAATAGTCCGGTATATAAATGTCACGTACAGGGGCTCCCGAAAGGGTAACAACTCTATTTAGTTCGAGGGATATTGTAAAAATGGGCAAAGTACAAAATTCACATAGAAAGGGGCTGTCGGAAGGGTCGCACACACACAACTACTTGGTATCTCATGAATAAGGGCACCTGTAAAAGTTGGCATAAACCTATGTAGTTCTAAGTATCTACATGGGCCCTAGAAAATATGTAAAGGGTCTTAAAAAAATCTAGACAGAGTCGAGCATGCTGACAATACGGGCAAAGCATAATTTCGAGACGTAGGGTCTTTGAAATAACAAATTGGAGTTACCAGTGCATGGGACATTGAAAAAATAGGCCGGTATATAAATGTCACATACAGGGGCTCCCGAAAGGGTAACAACTCTATTTAGTTCCAGGGATATTGTAAAAATGGGCAGAGTACAAAATTCACTTAATAGGGGCTGTTGGTAGGGTCGCACACACACACCTACGTAGTAGCCCATGAATAAGGGCTCTTGGAAGGGTAGCATGAACCTACTTAGTTCTAAGTTCCTATATGGGACCCTAGTTCCAGAGATATTCTAAAAATGGGCAAAGTACAAAATTCACATAGAAAGGGGCTGTTGGAAGGGTCGCACACATACCTACCTATTATCTAATGAATAAGGGCTATCGAAACCTACATGGGCTGGGACCCTAGTTCCAGGGATACCGTAAAAATGGGCAGAGTACAAAATTCACCTAATAGGGGCTGTCGGAAGGGTCGCACACACACCTACCTAGTATCTAATGAATAAGGGGTATCGAAACCTACATGGGCTGGGACACTAGATCTAGGGATATTGTCAAAATGGGCAGAGTACAAAATTCACCTAATAGGGGCTGTCGGAAGGGTACCACACACCTACTTAGTTCCAAGGACCGACATATGACGAGACTGGAATGTTACCCGCAGAAGCTATTCAAGGGCCACACAAACTTAGCATAGTAAGAAAAGGGACAATGTAATTTCAAGACACAGAGGGAGGGTTTGAAAGGGCAGCAATGACATTGTAAACATTTAATGGACAGGGACCCTCCAAAGGGTAAGACAGACCCATTTAGTTCCCGGGACACTATGTTACTTTAGAACTTCGCTCATTTTTACAAAGGGGCTGTGAGAAGGGTCGCACACACATCTCATGAATAAGGGCTCCTGAAAAGGTAGCATGAACCTATGTAGTTCCAAGTATCTACATGGGCTGTATAGGGGCATAATAGAGGCTGTTGGAAGGGTCGCACACACACACCTACGTAGTATCTCATGAATAAGGGCTCTTGGTAGGGTAGCATGAACCTACTTAGTTCTAAGTGCCTACCTACATGGGCTGGGACCCTAGTTCCAGGGATATTGTAAAAATGGGCAAAGTACAAAATTCACATAGAAAGGGGCTGTCGGAAGGGTCGCACACACACAACTACTTGGTATCTCATGAATAAGGGCACCTGTAAAAGTTGGCATAAACCTATGTAGTTCCAAGTATCTACATGGGCCCTAGAAAATATGTAAAGGGTCTTAAAAAAATCTAGACAGAGTCGAGCATGCTGACAATACGGGCAAAGCATAATTTCGAGACGTAGGGTCTTTGAAATAACAAATTGGAGTTACCAGTGCATGGGACATTGAAAAAATAGGCCGGTATATGAATGTCACGTACAGGGGCTCCCGAAAGGGTAACAACTCTATTTAGTTCCAGGGATATTGTAAAAATGGGCAGAGTACAAAATTCACTTAATAGGGGCTGTTGGTTGGGTTGCACACACACACCTACGTAGTAGCCCATGAATAAGGGCTCTTGGAAGGGTAGCATGAACCTACTTAGTTCTAAGTTCCTATATGGGACCCTAGTTCCAGAGATATTCTAAAAATGGGCAAAGTACAAAATTCACATAGAAAGGGGCTGTTGGAAGGGTCGCACACATACCTACCTAGTATCTAATGAATAAGGGCTATCGAAACCTACATGGGCTGGGACCCTAGTTCCAGGGATACCGTAAAAATGGGCAGAGTACAAAATTCACCTAATAGGGGCTGTCGGAAGGGTCGCACACACACCTACCTAGTATCTAATGAATAAGGGCTATCGAAACCTACATGGGCTGACACGCTAGATCTAGGGATATTGTCAAAATGGGCAGAGTACAAAATTCACCTAATAGGGGCTGTCGGAAGGGTACCACACTCCTACTTAGTTCCAAGGACCGACATATGACGAGACTGGAATGTTACCCGCAGAAGCTATTCAAGGGCCACACAAACTTAGCATAGTAAGAAAAGGGACAATGTAATTTCAAGACACAGAGGGTTTGAAAGGGCAGCAATGACATTGTAAACATTTAATGGACAGGGACCCTCCAAAGGGTAAGACAGACCCATTTAGTTCCCGGGACACTATGTTACTTTAGAACTTCGCTCATTTTTACAAAGGGGCTGTCAGAAGGGTCGCACACACATCTCATGAATAAGGGCTCCTGAAAAGTTAGCATGAACCTATGTAGTTCCAAGTATCTACATGGGCTGTATAGGGGCATAATAGAGGCTGTTGGAAGGGTCGCACACACACACCTACGTAGTATCTCATGAATAAGGGCTCTTGGAAGGGTAGCATGAACCTACTTAGTTCTAAGTGCCTACATGGGCTGGGACCCTAGTTCCAGGGATATTGTAAAAATGGGCAAAGTACAAAATTCACCTAATAGGGGCTGTCGGAAGGGTCGCACACACATCTACCTAGTATCTAATGAATAAGGGCTATCGAAACCTACATGGGCTGACACGCTAGGTCTAGGGATATTGTCAAAATGGGCAGAGTACAAAATTCACCTAATAGGGGCTGTCGGAAGGGTACCACACACCTACTTAGTTCCAAGGACCGACATATGACGAGACTGGAATGTTACCCGCAGAAGCTATTCAAGGGCCACACAAACTTAGCATAGTAAGAAAAGGGACAATGTAATTTCAAGACACAGAGGGTTTGAAAGGGCAGCAATGACATTGTAAACATTTAATGGACAGGGACCCTCCAAAGGGTAAGACAGACCCATTTAGTTCCCGGGACACTATGTTACTTTAGAACTTCGCTCATTTTTACAAAGGGGCTGTCAGAAGGGTCGCACACACATCTCATGAATAAGGGCTCCTGAAAAGGTAGCATGAACCTATGTAGTTCCAAGTATCTACATGGGCTGGGACCCTAGAAAATATGTAAAGGGTCTTAAAAAACCTAAACAGAGTCAAGCATGCCGAGAATACGGGCAAAGCATAATTTTGAGACGTAGGGTCTTTGAAATGGTAACTTGGACTTACTTAGTCCATGGGACATTGAAAAAATAGGCCGGTATATAAATGTCACGTACAGGGGCTCCCGAAAGAGTAACAACTCTATTTAGTTCGAGGGATATTGTGAAAATGGGCAGGGTACAAAATTCACTTAATAGGGGCTGATGGAAGGGTCGCACACACACACCTACGTAGTATCTAATGAATAAGGGCTATCGACACCTACATGGGCTGGGACCCTAGTTCCAGGGATACCGTAAAAATGGGCAGAGTAGTAAATTCACCTAATAGGGGCTGTCGGAAGGGTCGCACACACACCAACCTAGTATCTAATGAATAAGGGGTATCGAAACCTACATGGGCTGGGACGCTAGATCTAGGGATATTGTCAAAATGGGCAGAGTACAAAATTCACCTAATAGGGGCTGTCGGAAGGGTACCACACTCCTACTTAGTTCCAAGGACCGACATATGACGAGACTGGAATGTTACCCGCAGAAGCTATTCAAGGGCCACACAAACTTAGCATAGTAAGAAAAGGGACAATGTAATTTCAAGACACAGAGGGTTTGAAAGGGCAGCAATGACATTGTAAACATTTAATGGACAGGGACCCTCCAAAGGGTAAGACAGACCCATTTAGTTCCCGGGACACTATGTTACTTTAGAACTTCGCTCATTTTTACAAAGGGGCTGTCAGAAGGGTCGCACACACATCTCATGAATAAGGGCTCCTGAAAAGTTAGCATGAACCTATGTAGTTCCAAGTATCTACATGGGCTGTATAGGGGCATAATAGAGGCTGTTGGAAGGGTCGCACACACACACCTACGTAGTATCTCATGAATAAGGGCTCTTGGAAGGGTAGCATGAACCTACTTAGTTCTAAGTGCCTACATGGGCTGGCACCCTAGTTCCAGGGATATTGTAAAAATGGGCAAAGTACAAAATTCACATAGAAAGGGGCTGTCGGAAGGGTCGCACACACACAACTACTTGGTATCTCATGAATAAGGGCACCTGTAAAAGTTGGCATAAACCTATGTAGTTCTAAGTATCTACATGGGCCCTAGAAAATATGTAAAGGGTCTTAAAAAAATCTAGACAGAGTCGAGCATGCTGACAATACGGGCAAAGCATAATTTCGAGACGTAGGGTCTTTGAAATAACAAATTGGACTTACCAGTGCATGGGACATTGAAAAAATAGGCCGGTATATAAATGTCACGTACAGGGGCTCCCGAAAGGGTAACAACTCTATTTAGTTCCAGGGATATTGTAAAAATGGGCAGAGTACAAAATTCACTTAATAGGGGCTGTTGGTAGGGTCGCACACACACACCTACGTAGTAGCCCATGAATAAGGGCTCTTGGAAGGGTAGCATGAACCTACTTAGTTCTAAGTTCCTATATGGGACCCTAGTTCCAGAGATATTCTAAAAATGGGCAAAGTACAAAATTCACATAGAAAGGGGCTGTTGGAAGGGTCGCACACATACCTACCTATTATCTAATGAATAAGGGCTATCGAAACCTACACGGGCTGGGACGCTAGATCTAGGGATATTGTCAAAATGGGCAGAGTACAAAATTCACCTAATAGGGGCTGTCGGAAGGGTCGCACACACATCTACCTAGTATCTAATGAATAAGGGCTATCGAAACCTACATGGGCTGACACGCTAGATCTAGGGATATTGTCAAAATGGGCAGAGTACAAAATTCCCCTAATAGGGGCTGTCGGCAGGGTACCACACACCTACTTAGTTCCAAAGACCGACATATGACGAGACTGGAATGTTACCCGCAGAAGCTATTCAAGGGCCACACAAACTTAGCATAGTAAGAAAAGGGACAATGTAATTTCAAGACACAGAGGGTTTGAAAGGGCAGCAATGACATTGTAAACATTTAATGGACAGGGACCCTCCAAAGGGTAAGACAGACCCATTTAGCTCCGGGGACACTATGTTACTTTAGAACTTCGCTCATTTTTACAAAGGGGCTGTCAGAAGGGTCGCACACACATCTCATGAATAAGGGCTCCTGAAAAGTTAGCATGAACCTATGTAGTTCCAAGTATCTACATGGGCTGTATAGGGGCATAATAGAGGCTGTTGGAAGGGTCGCACACACACACCTACGTAGTATCTCATGAATAAGGGCTCTTGGAAGGGTAGCATGAACCTACTTAGTTCTAAGTGCCTACATGGGCTGGGACCCTAGTTCCAGGGATATTGTAAAAATGGGCAAAGTACAAAATTCACCTAATAGGGGCTGTCGGAAGGGTCGCACACACATCTCATGAAAAAGTGCTCCTGAAAAGATAGCATGAACCTATGTAGTTCCAAGTATCTTCTACATGGGCTGGGACCCTAGAAAATATGTAAAGGGTCTTAAAAAACCTAGACAGAGTCGAGCATGCTGAGAATACGGGCAAAGCATAATTTCGAGACGTAGGGTCTTTGAAATGGTAACTTGGACTTACTTAGTCCATGGGACATTGAAAAAATAGTCCGGTATATAAATGTCACGTACAGGGGCTCCCGAAAGGGTAACAACTCTATTTAGTTCGAGGGATATTGTAAAAATGGGCAAAGTACAAAATTCACATAGAAAGGGGCTGTCGGAAGGGTCGCACACACACAACTACTTGGTATCTCATGAATAAGGGCACCTGTAAAAGTTGGCATAAACCTATGTAGTTCTAAGTATCTACATGGGCCCTAGAAAATATGTAAAGGGTCTTAAAAAAATCAAGACAGAGTCGAGCTTGCTGACAATACGGGCAAAGCATAATTTCGAGACGTAGGGTCTTTGAAATAACAAATTGGACTTACCAGTCCATGGGACATTGAAAAAATAGGCCGGTTTATAAATGTCACGTACAGGGGCTCCCGAAAGGGTAACAACTCTATTTAGTTCGAGGGATATTGTGAAAATGGGCAGGGTACAAAATTCACTTAATAGGGGCTGATGGAAGGGTCGCACACACACACACCTACGTAGTATCTAATGAATAAGGGCTATCGAAACCTAAATGGGCTGGGACCCTAGTTCCAGGGATATTGTAAAAATGGGCAGAGTACAAAATTCACTTAATAGGGGCTGTTGGTTGGGTTGCACACACACACCTACGTAGTAGCCCATGAATAAGGGCTCTTGGAAGGGTAGCATGAACCTACTTAGTTCTAAGTTCCTATATGGGACCCTAGTTCCAGAGATATTGTAAAAATGGGCAAAGTACAAAATTCACATAGAAAGGGGCTGTTGGAAGGGTCGCACACATACCTACCTATTATCTAATGAATAAGGGCTATCGAAACCTACATGGGCTGGGACGCTAGATCTAGGGATATTGTCAAAATGGGCAGAGTACAAAATTCACCTAATAGGGGCTGTCGGAAGGGTACCACACTCCTACTTAGTTCCAAGGACCGACATATGACGAGACTGGAATGTTACCCGCAGAAGCTATTCAAGGGCCACACAAACTTAGCATAGTAAGAAAAGGGACAATGTAATTTCAAGACACAGAGGGTTTGAAAGGGCAGCAATGACATTGTAAACATTTAATGGACAGGGACCCTCCAAAGGGTAAGACAGACCCATTTAGTTCCCGGGACACTATGTTACTTTAGAACTTCGCTCATTTTTACAAAGGGGCTGTCAGAAGGGTCGCACACACATCTCATGAATAAGGGCTCCTGAAAAGGTAGCATGAACCTATGTAGTTCCAAGTATCTACATGGGCTGGGACCCTAGAAAATATGTAAAGGGTCTTAAAAAACCTAAACAGAGTCAAGCATGCCGAGAATACGGGCAAAGCATAATTTTGAGACGTAGGGTCTTTGAAATGGTAACTTGGACTTACTTAGTCCATGGGACATTGAAAAAATAGGCTGGTATATAAATGTCACGTACAGGGGCTCCCGAAAGAGTAACAACTCTATTTAGTTCGAGGGATATTGTGAAAATGGGCAGGGTACAAAATTCACTTAATAGGGGCTGATGGAAGGGTCGCACACACACACCTACGTAGTATCTAATGAATAAGGGCTATCGAAACCTACATGGGCTGG
This sequence comes from Pholcus phalangioides, assembly GCF_987345545.1. Lineage (NCBI taxonomy): Eukaryota > Metazoa > Arthropoda > Arachnida > Araneae > Pholcidae > Pholcus > Pholcus phalangioides. Next base: position 19,356,842 of record NW_028301607.1, read on the forward strand.
GACCCTAGTTCCAGGGATACCGTAAAAATGGGCAGAGTACAAAATTCACCTAATAGGGGCTGTCGGAAGGGTCGCACACACATCTACCTAATATCTAATGAATAAGGGCTATCGAAACCTACATGGGCTGGGACGCTAGATCTAGGGATATTGTCAAAATGGGCAGAGTACAAAATTCACCTAATAGGGGCTGTCGGAAGGGTACCACACACCTACTTAGTTCCAAGGACCGACATATGACGAGACTGGAATGTTACCCGCAGAAGCTATTCAAGGGCCACACAAACTTAGCATAGTAAGAAAAGGGACAATGTAATTTCAAGACACAGAGGGTTTGAAAGGGCAGCAATGACATTGTAAACATTTAATGGACAGGGACCCTCCAAAGGGTAAGACAGACCCATTTAGTTCCCGGGACACTATGTTACTTTAGAACTTCGCTCATTTTTACAAAGGGGCTGTCAGAAGGGTCGCACACACATCTCATGAATAAGGGCTCCTGAAAAGGTAGCATGAACCTATGTAGTTCCAAGTATCTACATGGGCTGGGACCCTAGAAAATATGTAAAGGGTCTTAAAAAACCTAGACAGAGTCGAGCATGCTGAGAATACGGGCAAAGCATAATTTCGAGACGTAGGGTCTTTGAAATGGTAACTTGGACTTACTTAGTCCATGGGACATTGACAAAATAGTCCGGTATATAAATGTCACGTACAGGGGCTCCCGAAAGGGTAACAACTCTATTTAGTTCGAGGGATATTGTAAAAATGGGCAAAGTACAAAATTCACATAGAAAGGGGCTGTCGGAAGGGTCGCACACACACACCTACGTAGTATCTAATGAATAAGGGCTATCGAAACCTACATGAGCTGGGACCCTAGTTCCAGGGATACCGTAAAAATGGGCAGAGTACAAAATTCACCTAATAGGGGCTGTCGGAAGGGTCGCACACACATCTACCTAGTATCTAATGAATAAGGGCTATCGAAACCTACATGGGCTGGGACGCTAGATCTAGGGATATTGTCAAAATGGGCAGAGTACAAAATTCACGTAATAGGGGCTGTCGGAAGGGTACCACACACCTACTTAGTTCCAAGGACCGACATATGACGAGACTGGAATGTTACCCGCAGAAGCTATTCAAGGGCCACACAAACTTAGCATAGTAAGAAAAGGGACAATGTAATTTCAAGACACAGAGGGTTTGAAAGGGCAGCAATGACATTGTAAACATTTAATGGACAGGGACCCTTCAAAGGGTAAGACAGACCCATTTAGTTCCCGGGACATTGTATGTTACTTTAGAACTTCGCTCATTTTTACAAAGGGGCTGTCAGAAGGGTCGCACACACATCTCATGAATAAGGGCTCCTGAAAAGGTAGCATGAACCTATGTAGTTCCAAGTATCTACATGGGCTGGGACCCTAGAAAATATGTAAAGGGTCTTAAAAAACCTAAACAGAGTCAAGCATGCAGAGAATACGTGCAAAGCATAATTTTGAGACGTAGGGTCTTTGAAATGGTAACTTGGACTTACTTAGTCCATGGGACATTGAAAAAATAGGCCGGTATATAAATGTCACGTACAGGGGCTCCCGAAAGAGTAACAACTCTATTTAGTTCGAGGGATATTGTGAAAATGGGCAGGGTACAAAATTCACTTAATAGGGGCTGATGGAAGGGTCGCACACACACACCTACGTAGTATCTAATGAATAAGGGCTATCGAAACCTACATGGGCTGGGACCCTAGTTCCAGAGATATTCTAAAAATGGGCAAAGTACAAAATTCACATAGAAAGGGGCTGTTGGAAGGGTCGCACACATACCTACCTAGTATCTAAGGAATAAGGGCTATCGAAACCTACATGGGCTGGGACACTAGATCTAGGGATATTGTCAAAATGGGCAGAGTACAAAATTCACGTAATAGGGGCTGTCGGAAGGGTACCACACACCTACTTAGTTCCAAGGACCGACATATGACGAGACTGGAATGTTACCCGCAGAAGCTATTCAAGGGCCACACAAACTTAGCATAGTAAGAAAAGGGACAATGTAATTTCAAGACACAGAGGGTTTGAAAGGGCAGCAATGACATTGTAAACATTTAATGGACAGGGACCCTTCAAAGGGTAAGACAGACCCATTTAGTTCCCGGGACATTGTATGTTACTTTAGAACTTCGCTCATTTTTACAAAGGGGCTGTCAGAAGGGTCGCACACACATCTCATGAATAAGGGCTCCTGAAAAGTTAGCATGAACCTATGTAGTTCCAAGTATCTACATGGGCTGTATAGGGGCATAATAGAGGCTGTTGGAAGGGTCGCACACACACACCTACGTAGTATCTCATGAATAAGGGCTCTTGGAAGGGTAGCATGAACCTACTTAGTTCTAAGTGCCTACATGGGCTGGGACCCTAGTTCCAGGGATATTGTAAAAATGGGCAAAGTACAAAATTCACCTAATAGGGGCTGTCGGAAGGGTCGCACACACATCTACCTAGTATCTAATGAATAAGGGCTATCGAAACCTACATGGGCTGACACGCTAGATCTAGGGATATTGTCAAAATGGGCAGAGTACAAAATTCACATAATAGGGGCTGTCGGAAGGGTACCACACTCCTACTTAGTTCCAAGGACCGACATATGACGAGACTGGAATGTTACCCGCAGAAGCTATTCAAGGGCCACACAAACTTAGCATAGTAAGAAAAGGGACAATGTAATTTCAAGACACAGAGGGTTTGAAAGGGCAGCAATGACATTGTAAACATTTAATGGACAGGGACCCTCCAAAGGGTAAGACAGACCTATTTAGTTCCCGGGACACTATGTTACTTTAGAACTTCGCTCATTTTTACAAAGGGGCTGTCAGAAGGGTCGCACACACATCTCATGAATAAGGGCTCCTGAAAAGGTAGCATGAACCTATGTAGTTCCAAGTATCTACATGGGCTGGGACCCTAGAAAATATGTAAAGGGTCTTAAAAAACCTAAACAGAGTCAAGCATGCCGAGAATACGTGCAAAGCATAATTTTGAGACGTAGGGTCTTTGAAATGGTAACTTGGACTTACTTAGTCCATGGGACATTGAAAAAATAGGCCGGTATATAAATGTCACGTACAGGGGCTCCCGAAAGAGTAACAACTCTATTTAGTTCGAGGGATATTGTGAAAATGGGCAGGGTACAAAATTCACTTAATAGGGGCTGATGGAAGGGTCGCACACACACACCTACGTAGTATCTAATGAATAAGGGCTATCGAAACCTACATGGGCTGGGACCCTAGTTCCAGGGATACCGTAAAAATGGGCAGAGTACAAAATTCACCTAATAGGGGCTGTCGGAAGGGTCGCACACACATCTACCTAATATCTAATGAATAAGGGCTATCGAAACCTACATGGGCTGGGACGCTAGATCTAGGGATATTGTCAAAATGGGCAGAGTACAAAATTCACGTAATAGGGGCTGTCGGAAGGGTACCACACACCTACTTAGTTCCAAGGACCGACATATGACGAGACTGGAATGTTACCCGCAGAAGCTATTCAAGGGCCACACAAACTTAGCATAGTAAGAAAAGGGACAATGTAATTTCAAGACACAGAGGGTTTGAAAGGGCAGCAATGACATTGTAAACATTTAATGGACAGGGACCCTTCAAAGGGTAAGACAGACCCATTTAGTTCCCGGGACATTGTATGTTACTTTAGAACTTCGCTCATTTTTACAAAGGGGCTGTCAGAAGGGTCGCACACACATCTCATGAATAAGGGCTCCTGAAAAGTTAGCATGAACCTATGTAGTTCCAAGTATCTACATGGGCTGTATAGGGGCATAATAGAGGCTGTTGGAAGGGTCGCACACACACACCTACGTAGTATCTCATGAATAAGGGCTCTTGGAAGGGTAGCATGAACCTACTTAGTTCTAAGTGCCTACATGGGCTGGGACCCTAGTTCCAGGGATATTGTAAAAATGGGCAAAGTACAAAATTCACCTAATAGGGGCTGTCGGAAGGGTCGCACACACATCTACCTAGTATCTAATGAATAAGGGCTATCGAAACCTACATGGGCTGACACGCTAGATCTAGGGATATTGTCAAAATGGGCAGAGTACAAAATTCACCTAATAGGGGCTGTCGGAAGGGTACCACACACCTACTTAGTTCCAAGGACCGACATATGACGAGACTGGAATGTTACCCACAGAAGCTATTCAAGGGCCACACAAACTTAGCATAGTAAGAAAAGGGACAATGTAATTTCAAGACACAGAGGGTTTGAAAGGGCAGCAATGACATTGTAAACATTTAATGGACAGGGACCCTCCAAAGGGTAAGACAGACCCATTTAGTTCCCGGGACACTATGTTACTTTAGAACTTCGCTCATTTTTACAAAGGGGCTGTCAGAAGGGTCGCACACACATCTCATGAATAAGGGCTCCTGAAAAGGTAGCATGAACCTATGTAGTTCCAAGTATCTACATGGGCTGGGACCCTAGAAAATATGTAAAGGGTCTTAAAAAACCTAAACAGAGTCGAGCATGCTGAGAATACGGGCAAAGCATAATTTTGAGACGTAGGGTCTTTGAAATGGTAACTTGGACTTACTTAGTCCATGGGACATTGAAAAAATAGGCCGGTATATAAATGTCACGTACAGGGGCTCCCGAAAGAGTAACAACTCTATTTAGTTCGAGGGATATTGTGAAAATGGGCAGGGTACAAAATTCACTTAATAGGGGCTGATGGAAGGGTCGCACACACACACCTACGTAGTATCTAATGAATAAGGGCTATCGAAACCTACATGAGCTGGGACCCTAGTTCCAGGGATACCGTAAAAATGGGCAGAGTACAAAATTCACCTAATAGGGGCTGTCGGAAGGGTCGCACACACATCTACCTAATATCTAATGAATAAGGGCTATCGAAACCTACATGGGCTGACACGCTAGATCTAGGGATATTGTCAAAATGGGCAGAGTACAAAATTCACCTAATAGGGGCTGTCGGAAGGGTACCACACACCTACTTAGTTCCAAGGACCGACATATGACGAGACTGGAATGTTACCCGCAGAAGCTATTCAAGGGCCACACAAACTTAGCATAGTAAGAAAAGGGACAATGTAATTTCAAGACACAGAGGGTTTGAAAGGGCAGCAATGACATTGTAAACATTTAATGGACAGGGACCCTCCAAAGGGTAAGACAGACCCATTTAGTTCCCGGGACACTATGTTACTTTAGAACTTCGCTCATTTTTACAAAGGGGCTGTCAGAAGGGTCGCACACACATCTCATGAATAAGGGCTCCTGAAAAGGTAGCATGAACCTATGTAGTTCCAAGTATCTACATGGGCTGGGACCCTAGAAAATATGTAAAGGGTCTTAAAAAACCTAAACAGAGTCGAGCATGCTGAGAATACGGGCAAAGCATAATTTTGAGACGTAGGGTCTTTGAAATGGTAACTTGGACTTACTTAGTCCATGGGACATTGAAAAAATAGGCCGGTATATAAATGTCACGTACAGGGGCTCCCGAAAGAGTAACAACTCTATTTAGTTCGAGGGATATTGTGAAAATGGGCAGGGTACAAAATTCACTTAATAGGGGCTGATGGAAGGGTCGCACACACACACCTACGTAGTATCTAATGAATAAGGGCTATCGAAACCTACATGAGCTGGGACCCTAGTTCCAGGGATACCGTAAAAATGGGCAGAGTACAAAATTCACCTAATAGGGGCTGTCGGAAGGGTCGCACACACATCTACCTAATATCTAATGAATAAGGGCTATCGAAACCTACATGGGCTGGGACGATAGATCTAGGGATATTGTCAAAATGGGCAGAGTACAAAATTCACGTAATAGGGGCTGTCGGAAGGGTACCACACACCTACTTAGTTCCAAGGACCGACATATGACGAGACTGGAATGTTACCCGCAGAAGCTATTCAAGGGCCACACAAACTTAGCATAGTAAGAAAAGGGACAATGTAATTTCAAGACACAGAGGGTTTGAAAGGGCAGCAATGACATTGTAAACATTTAATGGACAGGGACCCTTCAAAGGGTAAGACAGACCCATTTAGTTCCCGGGACATTGTATGTTACTTTAGAACTTCGCTCATTTTTACAAAGGGGCTGTCAGAAGGGTCGCACACACATCTCATGAATAAGGGCTCCTGAAAAGTTAGCATGAACCTATGTAGTTCCAAGTATCTACATGGGCTGTATAGGGGCATAATAGAGGCTGTTGGAAGGGTCGCACACACACACCTACGTAGTATCTCATGAATAAGGGCTCTTGGAAGGGTAGCATGAACCTACTTAGTTCTAAGTGCCTACATGGGCTGGGACCCTAGTTCCAGGGATATTGTAAAAATGGGCAAAGTACAAAATTCACCTAATAGGGGCTGTCGGAAGGGTCGCACACACATCTACCTAGTATCTAATGAATAAGGGCTATCGAAACCTACATGGGCTGACACGCTAGATCTAGGGATATTGTCAAAATGGGCAGAGTACAAAATTCACCTAATAGGGGCTGTCGGAAGGGTACCACACACCTACTTAGTTCCAAGGACCGACATATGACGAGACTGGAATGTTACCCGCAGAAGCTATTCAAGGGCCACACAAACTTAGCATAGTAAGAAAAGGGACAATGTAATTTCAAGACACAGAGGGTTTGAAAGGGCAGCAATGACATTGTAAACATTTAATGGACAGGGACCCTCCAAAGGGTAAGACAGACCCATTTAGTTCCCGGGACACTATGTTACTTTAGAACTTCGCTCATTTTTACAAAGGGGCTGTCAGAAGGGTCGCACACACATCTCATGAATAAGGGCTCCTGAAAAGGTAGCATGAACCTATGTAGTTCCAAGTATCTACATGGGCTGGGACCCTAGAAAATATGTAAAGGGTCTTAAAAAACCTAAACAGAGTCGAGCATGCTGAGAATACGGGCAAAGCATAATTTTGAGACGTAGGGTCTTTGAAATGGTAACTTGGACTTACTTAGTCCATGGGACATTGAAAAAATAGGCCGGTATATAAATGTCACGTACAGGGGCTCCCGAAAGAGTAACAACTCTATTTAGTTCGAGGGATATTGTGAAAATGGGCAGGGTACAAAATTCACTTAATAGGGGCTGATGGAAGGGTCGCACACACACACCTACGTAGTATCTAATGAATAAGGGCTATCGAAACCTACATGAGCTGGGACCCTAGTTCCAGGGATACCGTAAAAATGGGCAGAGTACAAAATTCACCTAATAGGGGCTGTCGGAAGGGTCGCACACACATCTACCTAATATCTAATGAATAAGGGCTATCGAAACCTACAAGGGCTGACACGCTAGATCTAGGGATATTGTCAAAATGGGCAGAGTACAAAATTCACCTAATAGGGGCTGTCGGAAGGGTACCACACACCTACTTAGTTCCAAGGACCGACATATGACGAGACTGGAATGTTACCCGCAGAAGCTATTCAAGGGCCACACAAACTTAGCATAGTAAGAAAAGGGACAATGTAATTTCAAGACACAGAGGGTTTGAAAGGGCAGCAATGACATTGTAAACATTTAATGGACAGGGACCCTCCAAAGGGTAAGACAGACCCATTTAGTTCCCGGGACACTATGTTACTTTAGAACTTCGCTCATTTTTACAAAGGGGCTGTCAGAAGGGTCGCACACACATCTCATGAATAAGGGCTCCTGAAAAGGTAGCATGAACCTATGTAGTTCCAAGTATCTACATGGGCTGGGACCCTAGAAAATATGTAAAGGGTCTTAAAAAACCTAAACAGAGTCGAGCATGCTGAGAATACGGGCAAAGCATAATTTTGAGACGTAGGGTCTTTGAAATGGTAACTTGGACTTACTTAGTCCATGGGACATTGAAAAAATAGGCCGGTATATAAATGTCACGTACAGGGGCTCCCGAAAGAGTAACAACTCTATTTAGTTCGAGGGATATTGTGAAAATGGGCAGGGTACAAAATTCACTTAATAGGGGCTGATGGAAGGGTCGCACACACACACCTACGTAGTATCTAATGAATAAGGGCTATCGAAACCTACATGAGCTGGGACCCTAGTTCCAGGGATACCGTAAAAATGGGCAGAGTACAAAATTCACCTAATAGGGGCTGTCGGAAGGGTCGCACACACATCTACCTAATATCTAATGAATAAGGGCTATCGAAACCTACATGGGCTGGGACGATAGATCTAGGGATATTGTCAAAATGGGCAGAGTACAAAATTCACGTAATAGGGGCTGTCGGAAGGGTACCACACACCTACTTAGTTCCAAGGACCGACATATGACGAGACTGGAATGTTACCCGCAGAAGCTATTCAAGGGCCACACAAACTTAGCATAGTAAGAAAAGGGACAATGTAATTTCAAGACACAGAGGGTTTGAAAGGGCAGCAATGACATTGTAAACATTTAATGGACAGGGACCCTTCAAAGGGTAAGACAGACCCATTTAGTTCCCGGGACATTGTATGTTACTTTAGAACTTCGCTCATTTTTACAAAGGGGCTGTCAGAAGGGTCGCACACACATCTCATGAATAAGGGCTCCTGAAAAGTTAGCATGAACCTATGTAGTTCCAAGTATCTACATGGGCTGTATAGGGGCATAATAGAGGCTGTTGGAAGGGTCGCACACACACACCTACGTAGTATCTCATGAATAAGGGCTCTTGGAAGGGTAGCATGAACCTACTTAGTTCTAAGTGCCTACATGGGCTGGGACCCTAGTTCCAGGGATATTGTAAAAATGGGCAAAGTACAAAATTCACCTAATAGGGGCTGTCGGAAGGGTCGCACACACATCTACCTAGTATCTAATGAATAAGGGCTATCGAAACCTACATGGGCTGACACGCTAGATCTAGGGATATTGTCAAAATGGGCAGAGTACAAAATTCACCTAATAGGGGCTGTCGGAAGGGTACCACACACCTACTTAGTTCCAAGGACCGACATATGACGAGACTGGAATGTTACCCGCAGAAGCTATTCAAGGGCCACACAAACTTAGCATAGTAAGAAAAGGGACAATGTAATTTCAAGACACAGAGGGTTTGAAAGGGCAGCAATGACATTGTAAACATTTAATGGACAGGGACCCTCCAAAGGGTAAGACAGACCCATTTAGTTCCCGGGACACTATGTTACTTTAGAACTTCGCTCATTTTTACAAAGGGGCTGTCAGAAGGGTCGCACACACATCTCATGAATAAGGGCTCCTGAAAAGGTAGCATGAACCTATGTAGTTCCAAGTATCTACATGGGCTGGGACCCTAGAAAATATGTAAAGGGTCTTAAAAAACCTAAACAGAGTCGAGCATGCTGAGAATACGGGCAAAGCATAATTTTGAGACGTAGGGTCTTTGAAATGGTAACTTGGACTTACTTAGTCCATGGGACATTGAAAAAATAGGCCGGTATATAAATGTCACGTACAGGGGCTCCCGAAAGAGTAACAACTCTATTTAGTTCGAGGGATATTGTAAAAATGGGCAGGGTACAAAATTCACATAGAAAGGGGCTGTCGGAAGGGTCGCACACACACAACTACTTGGTATCTCATGAATAAGGGCACCTGTAAAGTTGGCATAAACCTATGTAGTTCTAAGTATCTACATGGGCCCTAGAAAATATGTAAAGGGTCTTAAAAAAATCTAGACAGAGTCGAGCATGCTGACAATACGGGCAAAGCATAATTTCGAGACGTAGGGTCTTTGAAATAACAAATTGGAGTTACCAGTGCATGGGACATTGAAAAAATAGGCCGGTATATAAATGTCACATACAGGGGCTCCCGAAAGGGTAACAACTCTATTTAGTTCCAGGGATATTGTAAAAATGGGCAGAGTACAAAATTCACTTAATAGGGGCTGTTGGTAGGGTCGCACACACACACCTACGTAGTAGCCCATGAATAAGGGCTCTTGGAAGGGTAGCATGAACCTACTTAGTTCTAAGTTCCTATATGGGACCCTAGTTCCAGAGATATTCTAAAAATGGGCAAAGTACAAAATTCACATAGAAAGGGGCTGTTGGAAGGGTCGCACACATACCTACCTATTATCTAATGAATAAGGGCTATCGAAACCTACATGGGCTGGGACGATAGATCTAGGGATATTGTCAAAATGGGCAGAGTACAAAATTCACGTAATAGGGGCTGTCGGAAGGGTACCACACACCTACTTAGTTCCAAGGACCGACATATGACGAGACTGGAATGTTACCCGCAGAAGCTATTCAAGGGCCACACAAACTTAGCATAGTAAGAAAAGGGACAATGTAATTTCAAGACACAGAGGGTTTGAAAGGGCAGCAATGACATTGTAAACATTTAATGGACAGGGACCCTTCAAAGGGTAAGACAGACCCATTTAGTTCCCGGGACATTGTATGTTACTTTAGAACTTCGCTCATTTTTACAAAGGGGCTGTCAGAAGGGTCGCACACACATCTCATGAATAAGGGCTCCTGAAAAGTTAGCATGAACCTATGTAGTTCCAAGTATCTACATGGGCTGTATAGGGGCATAATAGAGGCTGTTGGAAGGGTCGCACACACACACCTACGTAGTATCTCATGAATAAGGGCTCTTGGAAGGGTAGCATGAACCTACTTAGTTCTAAGTGCCTACATGGGCTGGGACCCTAGTTCCAGGGATATTGTAAAAATGGGCAAAGTACAAAATTCACCTAATAGGGGCTGTCGGAAGGGTCGCACACACATCTACCTAGTATCTAATGAATAAGGGCTATCGAAACCTACATGGGCTGACACGCTAGATCTAGGGATATTGTCAAAATGGGCAGAGTACAAAATTCACCTAATAGGGGCTGTCGGAAGGGTACCACACACCTACTTAGTTCCAAGGACCGACATATGACGAGACTGGAATGTTACCCGCAGAAGCTATTCAAGGGCCACACAAACTTAGCATAGTAAGAAAAGGGACAATGTAATTTCAAGACACAGAGGGTTTGAAAGGGCAGCAATGACATTGTAAACATTTAATGGACAGGGACCCTCCAAAGGGTAAGACAGACCCATTTAGTTCCCGGGACACTATGTTACTTTAGAACTTCGCTCATTTTTACAAAGGGGCTGTCAGAAGGGTCGCACACACATCTCATGAATAAGGGCTCCTGAAAAGGTAGCATGAACCTATGTAGTTCCAAGTATCTACATGGGCTGGGACCCTAGAAAATATGTAAAGGGTCTTAAAAAACCTAAACAGAGTCGAGCATGCTGAGAATACGGGCAAAGCATAATTTTGAGACGTAGGGTCTTTGAAATGGTAACTTGGACTTACTTAGTCCATGGGACATTGAAAAAATAGGCCGGTATATAAATGTCACGTACAGGGGCTCCCGAAAGAGTAACAACTCTATTTAGTTCGAGGGATATTGTAAAAATGGGCAGGGTACAAAATTCACATAGAAAGGGGCTGTCGGAAGGGTCGCACACACACAACTACTTGGTATCTCATGAATAAGGGCACCTGTAAAAGTTGGCATAAACCTATGTAGTTCTAAGTATCTACATGGGCCCTAGAAAATATGTAAAGGGTCTTAAAAAAATCTAGACAGAGTCGAGCATGCTGACAATACGGGCAAAGCATAATTTCGAGACGTAGGGTCTTTGAAATAACAAATTGGAGTTACCAGTGCATGGGACATTGAAAAAATAGGCCGGTATATAAATGTCACATACAGGGGCTCCCGAAAGGGTAACAACTCTATTTAGTTCCAGGGATATTGTAAAAATGGGCAGAGTACAAAATTCACTTAATAGGGGCTGTTGGTAGGGTCGCACACACACACCTACGTAGTAGCCCATGAATAAGGGCTCTTGGAAGGGTAGCATGAACCTACTTAGTTCTAAGTTCCTATATGGGACCCTAGTTCCAGAGATATTCTAAAAATGGGCAAAGTACAAAATTCACATAGAAAGGGGCTGTTGGAAGGGTCGCACACATACCTACCTATTATCTAATGAATAAGGGCTATCGAAACCTACATGGGCTGGGACCCTAGTTCCAGGGATACCGTAAAAATGGGCAGAGTACAAAATTCACCTAATAGGGGCTGTCGGAAGGGTCGCACACACACCTACCTAGTATCTAATGAATAAGGGGTATCGAAACCTACATGGGCTGGGACACTAGATCTAGGGATATTGTCAAAATGGGCAGAGTACAAAATTCACCTAATAGGGGCTGTCGGAAGGGTACCACACACCTACTTAGTTCCAAGGACCGACATATGACGAGACTGGAATGTTACCCGCAGAAGCTATTCAAGGGCCACACAAACTTAGCATAGTAAGAAAAGGGACAATGTAATTTCAAGACACAGAGGGTTTGAAAGGGCAGCAATGACATTGTAAACATTTAATGGACAGGGACCCTCCAAAGGGTAAGACAGACCCATTTAGTTCCCGGGACACTATGTTACTTTAGAACTTCGCTCATTTTTACAAAGGGGCTGTCAGAAGGGTCGCACACACATCTCATGAATAAGGGCTCCTGAAAAGGTAGCATGAACCTATGTAGTTCCAAGTATCTACATGGGCTGGGACCCTAGAAAATATGTAAAGGGTCTTAAAAAACCTAAACAGAGTCAAGCATGCCGAGAATACGGGCAAAGCATAATTTTGAGACGTAGGGTCTTTGAAATGGTAACTTGGACTTACTTAGTCCATGGGACATTGAAAAAATAGGCCGGTATATAAATGTCACGTACAGGGGCTCCCGAAAGAGTAACAACTCTATTTAGTTCGAGGGATATTGTAAAAATGGGCAGGGTACAAAATTCACATAGAAAGGGGCTGTCGGAAGGGTCGCACACACACAACTACTTGGTATCTCATGAATAAGGGCTCCTGAAAAGGTAGCATGAACCTATGTAGTTCCAAGTATCTACATGGGCTGTATAGGGGCATAATAGAGGCTGTTGGAAGGGTCGCACACACACACCTACGTAGTATCTCATGAATAAGGGCTCTTGGTAGGGTAGCATGAACCTACTTAGTTCTAAGTGCCTACCTACATGGGCTGGGACCCTAGTTCCAGGGATATTGTAAAAATGGGCAAAGTACAAAATTCACATAGAAAGGGGCTGTCGGAAGGGTCGCACACACACAACTACTTGGTATCTCATGAATAAGGGCACCTGTAAAAGTTGGCATAAACCTATGTAGTTCCAAGTATCTACATGGGCCCTAGAAAATATGTAAAGGGTCTTAAAAAAATCTAGACAGAGTCGAGCATGCTGACAATACGGGCAAAGCATAATTTCGAGACGTAGGGTCTTTGAAATAACAAATTGGAGTTACCAGTGCATGGGACATTGAAAAAATAGGCCGGTATATAAATGTCACGTACAGGGGCTCCCGAAAGGGTAACAACTCTATTTAGTTCCAGGGATATTGTAAAAATGGGCAGAGTACAAAATTCACTTAATAGGGGCTGTTGGTTGGGTTGCACACACACACCTACGTAGTAGCCCATGAATAAGGGCTCTTGGAAGGGTAGCATGAACCTACTTAGTTCTAAGTTCCTATATGGGACCCTAGTTCCAGAGATATTCTAAAAATGGGCAAAGTACAAAATTCACATAGAAAGGGGCTGTTGGAAGGGTTGCACACATACCTACCTAGTATCTAATGAATAAGGGCTATCGAAACCTACATGGGCTGGGACCCTAGTTCCAGGGATACCGTAAAAATGGGCAGAGTACAAAATTCACCTAATAGGGGCTGTCGGAAGGGTCGCACACACACCTACCTAGTATCTAATGAATAAGGGCTATCGAAACCTACATGGGCTGACACGCTAGATCTAGGGATATTGTCAAAATGGGCAGAGTACAAAATTGTCGGAAGGGTACCACACACCTACTTAGTTCCAAGGACCGACATATGACGAGACTGGAATGTTACCCGCAGAAGCTATTCAAGGGCCACACAAACTTAGCATAGTAAGAAAAGGGACAATGTAATTTCAAGACACAGAGGGTTTGAAAGGGCAGCAATGACATTGTAAACATTTAATGGACAGGGACCCTTCAAAGGGTAAGACAGACCCATTTAGTTCCCGGGACATTGTATGTTACTTTAGAACTTCGCTCATTTTTACAAAGGGGCTGTCAGAAGGGTCGCACACACATCTCATGAATAAGGGCTCCTGAAAAGTTAGCATGAACCTATGTAGTTCCAAGTATCTACATGGGCTGTATAGGGGCATAATAGAGGCTGTTGGAAGGGTCGCACACACACACCTACGTAGTATCTCATGAATAAGGGCTCTTGGTAGGGTAGCATGAACCTACTTAGTTCTAAGTGCCTACCTACATGGGCTGGGACCCTAGTTCCAGGGATATTGTAAAAATGGGCAAAGTACAAAATTCACATAGAAAGGGGCTGTCGGAAGGGTCGCACACACACAACTACTTGGTATCTCATGAATAAGGGCACCTGTAAAAGTTGGCATAAACCTATGTAGTTCTAAGTATCTACATGGGCCCTAGAAAATATGTAAAGGGTCTTAAAAAAATCTAGACAGAGTCGAGCATGCTGACAATACGGGCAAAGCATAATTTCGAGACATAGGGTCTTTGAAATAACAAATTGGAGTTACCAGTGCATGGGACATTGAAAAAATAGGCCGGTATATAAATGTCACGTACAGGGGCTCCCGAAAGGGTAACAACTCTATTTAGTTCCAGGGATATTGTAAAAATGGGCAGAGTACAAAATTCACTTAATAGGGGCTGTTGGTTGGGTTGCACACACACACCTACGTAGTAGCCCATGAATAAGGGCTCTTGGAAGGGTAGCATGAACCTACTTAGTTCTAAGTTCCTATATGGGACCCTAGTTCCAGAGATATTCTAAAAATGGGCAAAGTACAAAATTCACATAGAAAGGGGCTGTTGGAAGGGTTGCACACATACCTACCTAGTATCTAATGAATAAGGGCTATCGAAACCTACATGGGCTGGGACCCTAGTTCCAGGGATACCGTAAAAATGGGCAGAGTACAAAATTCACCTAATAGGGGCTGTCGGAAGGGTCGCACACACACCTACCTAGTATCTAATGAATAAGGGCTATCGAAACCTACATGGGCTGACACGCTAGATCTAGGGATATTGTCAAAATGGGCAGAGTACAAAATTCACCTAATAGGGGCTGTCGGAAGGGTACCACACTCCTACTTAGTTCCAAGGACCGACATATGACGAGACTGGAATGTTTATTTATTTATTTATTTATACAATATTGTTGGCCCTTGGGCCTATACAAGAGGATGCGATTGAGAATGACAAAGATATTGTTTGATGTTGGATAAAAAACTAGTGATAGAGGGAGATTCAACAATAGAGCTTGGGAGTTTGTTCCATTCACCAATGGTATGAGGAAAGAAGCTGTATAGGAAAGAAGCTGTATACCCGCAGAAGCTATTCAAGGGCCACACAAACTTAGCATAGTAAGAAAAGGGACAATGTAATTTCAAGACACAGAGGGTTTGAAAGGGCAGCAATGACATTGTAAACATTTAATGGACAGGGACCCTCCAAAGGGTAAGACAGACCCATTTAGTTCCCGGGACACTATGTTACTTTAGAACTTCGCTCATTTTTACAAAGGGGCTGTCAGAAGGGTCGCACACACATCTCATGAATAAGGGCTCCTGAAAAGGTAGCATGAACCTATGTAGTTCCAAGTATCTACATGGGCTGGGACCCTAGAAAATATGTAAAGGGTCTTAAAAAACCTAAACAGAGTCAAGCATGCCGAGAATACGGGCAAAGCATAATTTTGAGACGTAGGGTCTTTGAAATGGTAACTTGGACTTACTTAGTCCATGGGACATTGAAAAAATAGGCCGGTATATAAATGTCACGTACAGGGGCTCCCGAAAGAGTAACAACTCTATTTAGTTCGAGGGATATTGTGAAAATGGACAGGGTACAAAATTCACTTAATAGGGGCTGATGGAAGGGTCGCACACACACACCTACGTAGTATCTAATGAATAAGGGCTATCGAAACCTACATGAGCTGGGACCCTAGTTCCAGGGATACCGTAAAAATGGGCAGAGTACAAAATTCACCTAATAGGGGCTGTCGGAAGGGTCGCACACACATCTACCTAATATCTAATGAATAAGGGCTATCCAAACCTACATGGGCTGGGACGCTAGATCTAGGGATATTGTCAAAATGGGCAGAGTACAAAATTCACGTAATAGGGGCTGTCGGAAGGGTACCACACACCTACTTAGTTCCAAGGACCGACATATGACGAGACTGGAATGTTACCCGCAGAAGCTATTCAAGGGCCACACAAACTTAGCATAGTAAGAAAAGGGACAATGTAATTTCAAGACACAGAGGGTTTGAAAGGGCAGCAATGACATTGTAAACATTTAATGGACAGGGACCCTTCAAAGGGTAAGACAGTCCCATTTAGTTCCCGGGACATTGTATGTTACTTTAGAACTTCGCTCATTTTTACAAAGGGGCTGTCAGAAGGGTCGCACACACATCTCATGAATAAGGGCTCCTGAAAAGGTAGCATGAACCTATGTAGTTCCAAGTATCTACATGGGCTGGGACCCTAGAAAATATGTAAAGGGTCTTAAAAAACCTAAACAGAGTCAAGCATGGCGAGAATACGTGCAAAGCATAATTTTGAGACGTAGGGTCTTTGAAATGGTAACTTGGACTTACTTAGTCCATGGGACATTGAAAAAATAGGCCGGTATATAAATGTCACGTACAGGGGCTCCCGAAAGAGTAACAACTCTATTTAGTTCGAGGGATATTGTGAAAATGGGCAGGGTACAAAATTCACTTAATAGGGGCTGATGGAAGGGTCGCACACACACACCTACGTAGTATCTAATGAATAAGGGCTATCGAAACCTACATGGGCTGGGACCCTAGTTCCAGGGATACCGTAAAAATGGGCAGAGTACAAAATTCACCTAATAGGGGCTGTCGGAAGGGTCGCACACACATCTACCTAATATCTAATGAATAAGGGCTATCGAAACCTACATGGGCTGGGACGCTAGATCTAGGGATATTGTCAAAATGGGCAGAGTACAAAATTCACGTAATAGGGGCTGTCGGAAGGGTACCACACACCTACTTAGTTACAAGGACCGACATATGACGAGACTGGAATGTTACCCGCAGAAGCTATTCAAGGGCCACACAAACTTAGCATAGTAAGAAAAGGGACAATGTAATTTCAAGACACAGAGGGTTTGAAAGGGCAGCAATGACATTGTAAACATTTAATGGACAGGGACCCTTCAAAGGGTAAGACAGACCCATTTAGTTCCCGGGACATTGTATGTTACTTTAGAACTTCGCTCATTTTTACAAAGGGGCTGTCAGAAGGGTCGCACACACATCTCATGAATAAGGGCTCCTGAAAAGTTAGCATGAACCTATGTAGTTCCAAGTAACTACATGGGCTGTATAGGGGCATAATAGAGGCTGTTGGAAGGGTCGCACACACACACCTACATAGTATCTCATGAATAAGGGCTCTTGGAAGGGTAGCATGAACCTACTTAGTTCTAAGTGCCTACATGGGCTGGGACCCTAGTTCCAGGGATATTGTAAAAATGGCCAAAGTACAAAATTCACCTAATAGGGGCTGTCGGAAGGGTCGCACACACATCTACCTAGTATCTAATGAATAAGGGCTATCGAAACCTACATGGGCTGACACGCTAGATCTAGGGATATTGTCAAAATGGGCAGAGTATAAAATTCACCTAATAGGGGCTGTCGGAAGGGTACCACACACCTACTTAGTTCCAAGGACCGACATATGACGAGACTGGAATGTTACCCGCAGAAGCTATTCAAGGGCCACACAAACTTAGCATAGTAAGAAAAGGGACAATGTAATTTCAAGACACAGAGGGTTTGAAAGGGCAGCAATGACATTGTAAACATTTAATGGACAGGGACCCTCCAAAGGGTAAGACAGACCCATTTAGTTCCCGGGACACTATGTTACTTTAGAACTTCGCTCATTTTTACAAAGGGGCTGTCAGAAGGGTCGCACACACATCTCATGAATAAGGGCTCCTGAAAAGGTAGCATGAACCTATGTAGTTCCAAGTATCTACATGGGCTGGGACCCTAGAAAATATGTAAAGGGACTTAAAAAACCTAAACAGAGTCGAGCATGCTGAGAATACGGGCAAAGCATAATTTTGAGACGTAGGGTCTTTGAAATGGTAACTTGGACTTACTTAGTCCATGGGACATTGAAAAAATAGGCCGGTATATAAATGTCACGTACAGGGGCTCCCGAAAGAGTAACAACTCTATTTAGTTCGAGGGATATTGTGAAAATGGACAGGGTACAAAATTCACTTAATAGGGGCTGATGGAAGGGTCGCACACACACACCTACGTAGTATCTAATGAATAAGGGCTATCGAAACCTACATGAGCTGGGACCCTAGTTCCAGGGATACCGTAAAAATGGGCAGAGTACAAAATTCACCTAATAGGGGCTGTCGGAAGGGTCGCACACACATCTACCTAATATCTAATGAATAAGGGCTATCCAAACCTACATGGGCTGGGACGCTAGATCTAGGGATATTGTCAAAATGGGCAGAGTACAAAATTCACGTAATAGGGGCTGTCGGAAGGGTACCACACACCTACTTAGTTCCAAGGACCGACATATGACGAGACTGGAATGTTACCCGCAGAAGCTATTCAAGGGCCACACAAACTTAGCATAGTAAGAAAAGGGACAATGTAATTTCAAGACACAGAGGGTTTGAAAGGGCAGCAATGACATTGTAAACATTTAATGGACAGGGACCCTCCAAAGGGTAAGACAGACCCATTTAGTTCCCGGGACACTATGTTACTTTAGAACTTCGCTCATTTTTACAAAGGGGCTGTCAGAAGGGTCGCACACACATCTCATGAATAAGGGCTCCTGAAAAGGTAGCATGAACCTATGTAGTTCCAAGTATCTACATGGGCTGGGACCCTAGAAAATATGTAAAGGGTCTTAAAAAACCTAAACAGAGTCGAGCATGCTGAGAATACGGGCAAAGCATAATTTTGAGACGTAGGGTCTTTGAAATGGTAACTTGGACTTACTTAGTCCATGGGACATTGAAAAAATAGGCCGGTATATAAATGTCACGTACAGGGGCTCCCGAAAGAGTAACAACTCTATTTAGTTCGAGGGATATTGTAAAAATGGGCAGGGTACAAAATTCACATAGAAAGGGGCTGTCGGAAGGGTCGCACACACACAACTACTTGGTATCTCATGAATAAGGGCACCTGTAAAAGTTGGCATAAACCTATGTAGTTCTAAGTATCTACATGGGCCCTAGAAAATATGTAAAGGGTCTTAAAAAAATCTAGACAGAGTCGAGCATGCTGACAATACGGGCAAAGCATAATTTCGAGACGTAGGGTCTTTGAAATAACAAATTGGAGTTACCAGTGCATGGGACATTGAAAAAATAGGCCGGTATATAAATGTCACATACAGGGGCTCCCGAAAGGGTAACAACTCTATTTAGTTCCAGGGATATTGTAAAAATGGGCAGAGTACAAAATTCACTTAATAGGGGCTGTTGGTAGGGTCGCACACACACACTCTACGTAGTAGCCCATGAATAAGGGCTCTTGGAAGGGTAGCATGAACCTACTTAGTTCTAAGTTCCTATATGGGACCCTAGTTCCAGAGATATTCTAAAAATGGGCAAAGTACAAAATTCACATAGAAAGGGGCTGTTGGAAGGGTCGCACACATACCTACCTATTATCTAATGAATAAGGGCTATCGAAACCTACATGGGCTGGGACCCTAGTTCCAGGGATACCGTAAAAATGGGCAGAGTACAAAATTCACCTAATAGGGGCTGTCGGAAGGGTCGCACACACACCTACCTAGTATCTAATGAATAAGGGGTATCGAAACCTACATGGGCTGGGACACTAGATCTAGGGATATTGTCAAAATGGGCAGAGTACAAAATTCACCTAATAGGGGCTGTCGGAAGGGTACCACACACCTACTTAGTTCCAAGGACCGACATATGACGAGACTGGAATGTTACCCGCAGAAGCTATTCAAGGGCCACACAAACTTAGCATAGTAAGAAAAGGGACAATGTAATTTCAAGACACAGAGGGTTTGAAAGGGCAGCAATGACATTGTAAACATTTAATGGACAGGGACCCTCCAAAGGGTAAGACAGACCCATTTAGTTCCCGGGACATTGTATGTTACTTTAGAACTTCGCTCATTTTTACAAAGGGGCTGTCAGAAGGGTCGCACACACATCTCATGAATAAGGGCTCCTGAAAAGTTAGGATGAACCTATGTAGTTCCAAGTATCTACATGGGCTGTATAGGGGCATAATAGAGGCTGTTGGAAGGGTCGCACACACACACCTACGTAGTATCTCATGAATAAGGGCTCTTGGAAGGGTAGCATGAACCTACTTAGTTCTAAGTGCCTACATGGGCTGGGACCCTAGTTCCAGGGATATTGTAAAAATGGGCAAAGTACAAAATTCACCTAATAGGGGCTGTCGGAAGGGTCGCACACACATCTACCTAGTATCTAATGAATAAGGGCTATCGAAACCTACATGGGCTGACACGCTAGGTCTAGGGATATTGTCAAAATGGGCAGAGTACAAAATTCACCTAATAGGGGCTGTCGGAAGGGTACCACACACCTACTTAGTTCCAAGGACCGACATATGACGAGACTGGAATGTTACCCGCAGAAGCTATTCAAGGGCCACACAAACTTAGCATAGTAAGAAAAGGGACAATGTAATTTCAAGACACAGAGGGTTTGAAAGGGCAGCAATGACATTGTAAACATTTAATGGACAGGGACCCTCCAAAGGGTAAGACAGACCCATTTAGTTCCCGGGACACTATGTTACTTTAGAACTTCGTTCATTTTTACAAAGGGGCTGTCAGAAGGGTCGCACACACATCTCATGAATAAGGGCTCCTGAAAAGTTAGGATGAACCTATGTAGTTCCAAGTATCTACATGGGCTGTATAGGGGCATAATAGAGGCTGTTGGAAGGGTCGCACACACACACCTACGTAGTATCTCATGAATAAGGGCTCTTGGAAGGGTAGCATGAACCTACTTAGTTCTAAGTGCCTACATGGGCTGGGACCCTAGTTCCAGGGATATTGTAAAAATGGGCAGAGTACAAAATTCACCTAATAGGGGCTGTCGGAAGGGTCGCACACACACCTACCTAGTATCTAATGAATAAGGGGTATCGAAACCTACATGGGCTGGGACACTAGATCTAGGGATATTGTCAAAATGGGCAGAGTACAAAATTCACCTAATAGGGGCTGTCGGAAGGGTACCACACACCTACTTAGTTCCAAGGACCGACATATGACGAGACTGGAATGTTACCCGCAGAAGCTATTCAAGGGCCACACAAACTTAGCATAGTAAGAAAAGGGACAATGTAATTTCAAGACACAGAGGGTTTGAAAGGGCAGCAATGACATTGTAAACATTTAATGGACAGGGACCCTCCAAAGGGTAAGACAGACCCATTTAGTTCCCGGGACATTGTATGTTACTTTAGAACTTCGCTCATTTTTACAAAGGGGCTGTCAGAAGGGTCGCACACACATCTCATGAATAAGGGCTCCTGAAAAGTTAGGATGAACCTATGTAGTTCCAAGTATCTACATGGGCTGTATAGGGGCATAATAGAGGCTGTTGGAAGGGTCGCACACACACACCTACGTAGTATCTCATGAATAAGGGCTCTTGGAAGGGTAGCATGAACCTACTTAGTTCTAAGTGCCTACATGGGCTGGGACCCTAGTTCCAGGGATATTGTAAAAATGGGCAAAGTACAAAATTCACCTAATAGGGGCTGTCGGAAGGGTCGCACACACATCTACCTAGTATCTAATGAATAAGGGCTATCGAAACCTACATGGGCTGACACGCTAGGTCTAGGGATATTGTCAAAATGGGCAGAGTACAAAATTCACCTAATAGGGGCTGTCGGAAGGGTACCACACACCTACTTAGTTCCAAGGACCGACATATGACGAGACTGGAATGTTACCCGCAGAAGCTATTCAAGGGCCACACAAACTTAGCATAGTAAGAAAAGGGACAATGTAATTTCAAGACACAGAGGGTTTGAAAGGGCAGCAATGACATTGTAAACATTTAATGGACAGGGACCCTCCAAAGGGTAAGACAGACCCATTTAGTTCCCGGGACACTATGTTACTTTAGAACTTCGCTCATTTTTACAAAGGGGCTGTCAGAAGGGTCGCACACACATCTCATGAATAAGGGCTCCTGAAAAGGTAGCATGAACCTATGTAGTTCCAAGTATCTACATGGGCTGGGACCCTAGAAAATATGTAAAGGGTCTTAAAAAACCTAAACAGAGTCGAGCATGCTGAGAATACGGGCAAAGCATAATTTTGAGACGTAGGGTCTTTGAAATGGTAACTTGGACTTACTTAGTCCATGGGACATTGAAAAAATAGGCCGGTATATAAATGTCACGTACAGGGGCTCCCGAAAGAGTAACAACTCTATTTAGTTCGAGGGATATTGTAAAAATGGGCAGGGTACAAAATTCACATAGAAAGGGGCTGTCGGAAGGGTCGCACACACACAACTACTTGGTATCTCATGAATAAGGGCACCTGTAAAAGTTGGCATAAACCTATGTAGTTCTAAGTATCTACATGGGCCCTAGAAAATATGTAAAGGGTCTTAAAAAAATCTAGACAGAGTCGAGCATGCTGACAATACGGGCAAAGCATAATTTCGAGACGTAGGGTCTTTGAAATAACAAATTGGAGTTACCAGTGCATGGGACATTGAAAAAATAGGCCGGTATATAAATGTCACATACAGGGGCTCCCGAAAGGGTAACAACTCTATTTAGTTCCAGGGATATTGTAAAAATGGGCAGAGTACAAAATTCACTTAATAGGGGCTGTTGGTAGGGTCGCACACACACACTCTACGTAGTAGCCCATGAATAAGGGCTCTTGGAAGGGTAGCATGAACCTACTTAGTTCTAAGTTCCTATATGGGACCCTAGTTCCAGAGATATTCTAAAAATGGGCAAAGTACAAAATTCACATAGAAAGGGGCTGTTGGAAGGGTCGCACACATACCTACCTATTATCTAATGAATAAGGGCTATCGAAACCTACATGGGCTGGGACCCTAGTTCCAGGGATACCGTAAAAATGGGCAGAGTACAAAATTCACCTAATAGGGGCTGTCGGAAGGGTCGCACACACACCTACCTAGTATCTAATGAATAAGGGGTATCGAAACCTACATGGGCTGGGACACTAGATCTAGGGATATTGTCAAAATGGGCAGAGTACAAAATTCACCTAATAGGGGCTGTCGGAAGGGTACCACACACCTACTTAGTTCCAAGGACCGACATATGACGAGACTGGAATGTTACCCGCAGAAGCTATTCAAGGGCCACACAAACTTAGCATAGTAAGAAAAGGGACAATGTAATTTCAAGACACAGAGGGTTTGAAAGGGCAGCAATGACATTGTAAACATTTAATGGACAGGGACCCTCCAAAGGGTAAGACAGACCCATTTAGTTCCCGGGACATTGTATGTTACTTTAGAACTTCGCTCATTTTTACAAAGGGGCTGTCAGAAGGGTCGCACACACATCTCATGAATAAGGGCTCCTGAAAAGTTAGGATGAACCTATGTAGTTCCAAGTATCTACATGGGCTGTATAGGGGCATAATAGAGGCTGTTGGAAGGGTCGCACACACACACCTACGTAGTATCTCATGAATAAGGGCTCTTGGAAGGGTAGCATGAACCTACTTAGTTCTAAGTGCCTACATGGGCTGGGACCCTAGTTCCAGGGATATTGTAAAAATGGGCAAAGTACAAAATTCACCTAATAGGGGCTGTCGGAAGGGTCGCACACACATCTACCTAGTATCTAATGAATAAGGGCTATCGAAACCTACATGGGCTGACACGCTAGGTCTAGGGATATTGTCAAAATGGGCAGAGTACAAAATTCACCTAATAGGGGCTGTCGGAAGGGTACCACACACCTACTTAGTTCCAAGGACCGACATATGACGAGACTGGAATGTTACCCGCAGAAGCTATTCAAGGGCCACACAAACTTAGCATAGTAAGAAAAGGGACAATGTAATTTCAAGACACAGAGGGTTTGAAAGGGCAGCAATGACATTGTAAACATTTAATGGACAGGGACCCTCCAAAGGGTAAGACAGACCCATTTAGTTCCCGGGACACTATGTTACTTTAGAACTTCGTTCATTTTTACAAAGGGGCTGTCAGAAGGGTCGCACACACATCTCATGAATAAGGGCTCCTGAAAAGTTAGGATGAACCTATGTAGTTCCAAGTATCTACATGGGCTGTATAGGGGCATAATAGAGGCTGTTGGAAGGGTCGCACACACACACCTACGTAGTATCTCATGAATAAGGGCTCTTGGAAGGGTAGCATGAACCTACTTAGTTCTAAGTGCCTACATGGGCTGGGACCCTAGTTCCAGGGATATTGTAAAAATGGGCAGAGTACAAAATTCACCTAATAGGGGCTGTCGGAAGGGTCGCACACACACCTACCTAGTATCTAATGAATAAGGGGTATCGAAACCTACATGGGCTGGGACACTAGATCTAGGGATATTGTCAAAATGGGCAGAGTACAAAATTCACCTAATAGGGGCTGTCGGAAGGGTACCACACACCTACTTAGTTCCAAGGACCGACATATGACGAGACTGGAATGTTACCCGCAGAAGCTATTCAAGGGCCACACAAACTTAGCATAGTAAGAAAAGGGACAATGTAATTTCAAGACACAGAGGGTTTGAAAGGGCAGCAATGACATTGTAAACATTTAATGGACAGGGACCCTCCAAAGGGTAAGACAGACCCATTTAGTTCCCGGGACATTGTATGTTACTTTAGAACTTCGCTCATTTTTACAAAGGGGCTGTCAGAAGGGTCGCACACACATCTCATGAATAAGGGCTCCTGAAAAGTTAGGATGAACCTATGTAGTTCCAAGTATCTACATGGGCTGTATAGGGGCATAATAGAGGCTGTTGGAAGGGTCGCACACACACACCTACGTAGTATCTCATGAATAAGGGCTCTTGGAAGGGTAGCATGAACCTACTTAGTTCTAAGTGCCTACATGGGCTGGGACCCTAGTTCCAGGGATATTGTAAAAATGGGCAAAGTACAAAATTCACCTAATAGGGGCTGTCGGAAGGGTCGCACACACATCTACCTAGTATCTAATGAATAAGGGCTATCGAAACCTACATGGGCTGACACGCTAGGTCTAGGGATATTGTCAAAATGGGCAGAGTACAAAATTCACCTAATAGGGGCTGTCGGAAGGGTACCACACACCTACTTAGTTCCAAGGACCGACATATGACGAGACTGGAATGTTACCCGCAGAAGCTATTCAAGGGCCACACAAACTTAGCATAGTAAGAAAAGGGACAATGTAATTTCAAGACACAGAGGGTTTGAAAGGGCAGCAATGACATTGTAAACATTTAATGGACAGGGACCCTCCAAAGGGTAAGACAGACCCATTTAGTTCCCGGGACACTATGTTACTTTAGAACTTCGTTCATTTTTACAAAGGGGCTGTCAGAAGGGTCGCACACACATCTCATGAATAAGGGCTCCTGAAAAGGTAGCATGAACCTATGTAGTTCCAAGTATCTACATGGGCTGGGACCCTAGAAAATATGTAAAGGGTCTTAAAAAACCTAAACAGAGTCGAGCATGCTGAGAATACGGGCAAAGCATAATTTTGAGACGTAGGGTCTTTGAAATGGTAACTTGGACTTACTTAGTCCATGGGACATTGAAAAAATAGGCCGGTATATAAATGTCACGTACAGGGGCTCCCGAAAGAGTAACAACTCTATTTAGTTCGAGGGATATTGTGAAAATGGGCAGGGTACAAAATTCACTTAATAGGGGCTGATGGAAGGGTCGCACACACACACCTACGTAGTATCTAATGAATAAGGGCTATCGAAACCTACATGAGCTGGGACCCTAGTTCCAGGGATACCGTAAAAATGGGCAGAGTACAAAATTCACCTAATAGGGGCTGTCGGAAGGGTCGCACACACATCTACCTAATATCTAATGAATAAGGGCTATCGAAACCTACATGGGCTGGGACGATAGATCTAGGGATATTGTCAAAATGGGCAGAGTACAAAATTCACGTAATAGGGGCTGTCGGAAGGGTACCACACACCTACTTAGTTCCAAGGACCGACATATGACGAGACTGGAATGTTACCCGCAGAAGCTATTCAAGGGCCACACAAACTTAGCATAGTAAGAAAAGGGACAATGTAATTTCAAGACACAGAGGGTTTGAAAGGGCAGCAATGACATTGTAAACATTTAATGGACAGGGACCCTTCAAAGGGTAAGACAGACCCATTTAGTTCCCGGGACATTGTATGTTACTTTAGAACTTCGCTCATTTTTACAAAGGGGCTGTCAGAAGGGTCGCACACACATCTCATGAATAAGGGCTCCTGAAAAGTTAGCATGAACCTATGTAGTTCCAAGTATCTACATGGGCTGTATAGGGGCATAATAGAGGCTGTTGGAAGGGTCGCACACACACACCTACGTAGTATCTCATGAATAAGGGCTCTTGGAAGGGTAGCATGAACCTACTTAGTTCTAAGTGCCTACATGGGCTGGGACCCTAGTTCCAGGGATATTGTAAAAATGGGCAAAGTACAAAATTCACCTAATAGGGGCTGTCGGAAGGGTCGCACACACATCTACCTAATATCTAATGAATAAGGGCTATCGAAACCTACATGGGCTGGGACGCTAGATCTAGGGATATTGTCAAAATGGGCAGAGTACAAAATTCACGTAATAGGGGCTGTCGGAAGGGTACCACACACCTACTTAGTTCCAAGGACCGACATATGACGAGACTGGAATGTTACCCGCAGAAGCTATTCAAGGGCCACACAAACTTAGCATAGTAAGAAAAGGGACAATGTAATTTCAAGACACAGAGGGTTTGAAAGGGCAGCAATGACATTGTAAACATTTAATGGACAGGGACCCTTCAAAGGGTAAGACAGACCCATTTAGTTCCCGGGACATTGTATGTTACTTTAGAACTTCGCTCATTTTTACAAAGGGGCTGTCAGAAGGGTCGCACACACATCTCATGAATAAGGGCTCCTGAAAAGATAGCATGAACCTATGTAGTTCCAAGTATCTTCTACATGGGCTGGGACCCTAGAAAATATGTAAAGGGTCTTAAAAAACCTAGACATAGTCGAGCATGCTGAGAATACGGGCAAAGCATAATTTCGAGACGTAGGGTCTTTGAAATGGTAACTTGGACTTACTTAGTCCATGGGACATTGAAAAAATAGTCCGGTATATAAATGTCACGTACAGGGGCTCCCGAAAGGGTAACAACTCTATTTAGTTCGAGGGATATTGTAAAAATGGGCAAAGTACAAAATTCACATAGAAAGGGGCTGTCGGAAGGGTCGCACACACACAACTACTTGGTATCTCATGAATAAGGGCACCTGTAAAAGTTGGCATAAACCTATGTAGTTCTAAGTATCTACATGGGCCCTAGAAAATATGTAAAGGGTCTTAAAAAAATCTAGACAGAGTCGAGCATGCTGACAATACGGGCAAAGCATAATTTCGAGACGTAGGGTCTTTGAAATAACAAATTGGAGTTACCAGTGCATGGGACATTGAAAAAATAGGCCGGTATATAAATGTCACATACAGGGGCTCCCGAAAGGGTAACAACTCTATTTAGTTCCAGGGATATTGTAAAAATGGGCAGAGTACAAAATTCACTTAATAGGGGCTGTTGGTAGGGTCGCACACACACACCTACGTAGTAGCCCATGAATAAGGGCTCTTGGAAGGGTAGCATGAACCTACTTAGTTCTAAGTTCCTATATGGGACCCTAGTTCCAGAGATATTCTAAAAATGGGCAAAGTACAAAATTCACATAGAAAGGGGCTGTTGGAAGGGTCGCACACATACCTACCTATTATCTAATGAATAAGGGCTATCGAAACCTACATGGGCTGGGACCCTAGTTCCAGGGATACCGTAAAAATGGGCAGAGTACAAAATTCACCTAATAGGGGCTGTCGGAAGGGTCGCACACACACCTACCTAGTATCTAATGAATAAGGGCTATCGAAAACCTACATGGGCTGACACGCTAGATCTAGGGATATTGTCAAAATGGGCAGAGTACAAAATTCACCTAATAGGGGCTGTCGGAAGGGTACCACACTCCTACTTAGTTCCAAGGACCGACATATGACGAGACTGGAATGTTACCCGCAGAAGCTATTCAAGGGCCACACAAACTTAGCATAGTAAGAAAAGGGACAATGTAATTTCAAGACACAGAGGGTTTGAAAGGGCAGCAATGACATTGTAAACATTTAATGGACAGGGACCCTTCAAAGGGTAAGACAGACCCATTTAGTTCCCGGGACATTGTATGTTACTTTAGAACTTCGCTCATTTTTACAAAGGGGCTGTCAGAAGGGTCGCACACACATCTCATGAATAAGGGCTCCTGAAAAGTTAGCATGAACCTATGTAGTTCCAAGTATCTACATGGGCTGTATAGGGGCATAATAGAGGCTGTTGGAAGGGTCGCACACACACACCTACGTAGTATCTCATGAATAAGGGCTCTTGGAAGGGTAGCATGAACCTACTTAGTTCTAAGTGCCTACATGGGCTGGGACCCTAGTTCCAGGGATATTGTAAAAATGGGCAAAGTACAAAATTCACCTAATAGGGGCTGTCGGAAGGGTCGCACACACATCTACCTAATATCTAATGAATAAGGGCTATCGAAACCTACATGGGCTGGGACGCTAGATCTAGGGATATTGTCAAAATGGGCAGAGTACAAAATTCACGTAATAGGGGCTGTCGGAAGGGTACCACACACCTACTTAGTTCCAAGGACCGACATATGACGAGACTGGAATGTTACCCGCAGAAGCTATTCAAGGGCCACACAAACTTAGCATAGTAAGAAAAGGGACAATGTAATTTCAAGACACAGAGGGTTTGAAAGGGCAGCAATGACATTGTAAACATTTAATGGACAGGGACCCTTCAAAGGGTAAGACAGACCCATTTAGTTCCCGGGACATTGTATGTTACTTTAGAACTTCGCTCATTTTTACAAAGGGGCTGTCAGAAGGGTCGCACACACATCTCATGAATAAGGGCTCCTGAAAAGATAGCATGAACCTATGTAGTTCCAAGTATCTTCTACATGGGCTGGGACCCTAGAAAATATGTAAAGGGTCTTAAAAAACCTAGACATAGTCGAGCATGCTGAGAATACGGGCAAAGCATAATTTCGAGACGTAGGGTCTTTGAAATGGTAACTTGGACTTACTTAGTCCATGGGACATTGAAAAAATAGTCCGGTATATAAATGTCACGTACAGGGGCTCCCGAAAGGGTAACAACTCTATTTAGTTCGAGGGATATTGTAAAAATGGGCAAAGTACAAAATTCACATAGAAAGGGGCTGTCGGAAGGGTCGCACACACACAACTACTTGGTATCTCATGAATAAGGGCACCTGTAAAAGTTGGCATAAACCTATGTAGTTCTAAGTATCTACATGGGCCCTAGAAAATATGTAAAGGGTCTTAAAAAAATCTAGACAGAGTCGAGCATGCTGACAATACGGGCAAAGCATAATTTCGAGACGTAGGGTCTTTGAAATAACAAATTGGAGTTACCAGTGCATGGGACATTGAAAAAATAGGCCGGTATATAAATGTCACATACAGGGGCTCCCGAAAGGGTAACAACTCTATTTAGTTCCAGGGATATTGTAAAAATGGGCAGAGTACAAAATTCACTTAATAGGGGCTGTTGGTAGGGTCGCACACACACACCTACGTAGTAGCCCATGAATAAGGGCTCTTGGAAGGGTAGCATGAACCTACTTAGTTCTAAGTTCCTATATGGGACCCTAGTTCCAGAGATATTCTAAAAATGGGCAAAGTACAAAATTCACATAGAAAGGGGCTGTTGGAAGGGTCGCACACATACCTACCTATTATCTAATGAATAAGGGCTATCGAAACCTACATGGGCTGGGACCCTAGTTCCAGGGATACCGTAAAAATGGGCAGAGTACAAAATTCACCTAATAGGGGCTGTCGGAAGGGTCGCACACACACCTACCTAGTATCTAATGAATAAGGGCTATCGAAAACCTACATGGGCTGACACGCTAGATCTAGGGATATTGTCAAAATGGGCAGAGTACAAAATTCACCTAATAGGGGCTGTCGGAAGGGTACCACACTCCTACTTAGTTCCAAGGACCGACATATGACGAGACTGGAATGTTACCCGCAGAAGCTATTCAAGGGCCACACAAACTTAGCATAGTAAGAAAAGGGACAATGTAATTTCAAGACACAGAGGGTTTGAAAGGGCAGCAATGACATTGTAAACATTTAATGGACAGGGACCCTCCAAAGGGTAAGACAGACCCATTTAGTTCCCGGGACACTATGTTACTTTAGAACTTCGCTCATTTTTACAAAGGGGCTGTCAGAAGGGTCGCACACACATCTCATGAATAAGGGCTCCTGAAAAGTTAGCATGAACCTATGTAGTTCCAAGTATCTACATGGGCTGTATAGGGGCATAATAGAGGCTGTTGGAAGGGTCGCACACACACACCTACGTAGTATCTCATGAATAAGGGCTCTTGGAAGGGTAGCATGAACCTACTTAGTTCTAAGTGCCTACATGGGCTGGGACCCTAGTTCCAGGGATATTGTAAAAATGGGCAAAGTACAAAATTCACCTAATAGGGGCTGTCGGAAGGGTCGCACACACATCTACCTAGTATCTAATGAATAAGGGCTATCGAAACCTACATGGGCTGACACGCTAGGTCTAGGGATATTGTCAAAATGGGCAGAGTACAAAATTCACCTAATAGGGGCTGTCGGAAGGGTACCACACACCTACTTAGTTCCAAGGACCGACATATGACGAGACTGGAATGTTACCCGCAGAAGCTATTCAAGGGCCACACAAACTTAGCATAGTAAGAAGAGGGACAATGTAATTTCAAGACACAGAGGGTTTGAAAGGGCAGCAATGACATTGTAAACATTTAATGGACAGGGACCCTCCAAAGGGTAAGACAGACCCATTTAGTTCCCGGGACACTATGTTACTTTAGAACTTCGCTCATTTTTACAAAGGGGCTGTCAGAAGGGTCGCACACACATCTCATGAATAAGGGCTCCTGAAAAGGTAGCATGAACTATGTAGTTCCAAGTATCTACATGGGCTGGGACCCTAGAAAATATGTAAAGGGTCTTAAAAAACCTAAACAGAGTCGAGCATGCTGAGAATACGGGCAAAGCATAATTTTGAGACGTAGGGTCTTTGAAATGGTAACTTGGACTTACTTAGTCCATGGGACATTGAAAAAATAGGCCGGTATATAAATGTCACGTACAGGGGCTCCCGAAAGAGTAACAACTCTATTTAGTTCGAGGGATATTGCGAAAATGGACAGGGTACAAAATTCACTTAATAGGGGCTGATGGAAGGGTCGCACACACACACCTACGTAGTATCTAATGAATAAGGGCTATCGAAACCTACATGAGCTGGGACCCTAGTTCCAGGGATACCGTAAAAATGGGCAGAGTACAAAATTCACCTAATAGGGGCTGTCGGAAGGGTCGCACACACATCTACCTAATATCTAATGAATAAGGGCTATCGAAACCTACATGGGCTGGGACGATAGATCTAGGGATATTGTCAAAATGGGCAGAGTACAAAATTCACGTAATAGGGGCTGTCGGAAGGGTACCACACACCTACTTAGTTCCAAGGACCGACATATGACGAGACTGGAATGTTACCCGCAGAAGCTATTCAAGGGCCACACAAACTTAGCATAGTAAGAAAAGGGACAATGTAATTTCAAGACACAGAGGGTTTGAAAGGGCAGCAATGACATTGTAAACATTTAATGGACAGGGACCCTTCAAAGGGTAAGACAGACCCATTTAGTTCCCGGGACATTGTATGTTACTTTAGAACTTCGCTCATTTTTACAAAGGGGCTGTCAGAAGGGTCGCACACACATCTCATGAATAAGGGCTCCTGAAAAGTTAGGATGAACCTATGTAGTTCCAAGTATCTACATGGGCTGTATAGGGGCATAATAGAGGCTGTTGGAAGGGTCGCACACACACACCTACGTAGTATCTCATGAATAAGGGCTCTTGGAAGGGTAGCATGAACCTACTTAGTTCTAAGTGCCTACATGGGCTGGGACCCTAGTTCCAGGGATATTGTAAAAATGGGCAAAGTACAAAATTCACCTAATAGGGGCTGTCGGAAGGGTCGCACACACATCTACCTAGTATCTAATGAATAAGGGCTATCGAAACCTACATGGGCTGACACGCTAGATCTAGGGATATTGTCAAAATGGGCAGAGTACAAAATTGTCGGAAGGGTACCACACACCTACTTAGTTCCAAGGACCGACATATGACGAGACTGGAATGTTACCCGCAGAAGCTATTCAAGGGCCACACAAACTTAGCATAGTAAGAAAAGGGACAATGTAATTTCAAGACACAGAGGGTTTGAAAGGGCAGCAATGACATTGTAAACATTTAATGGACAGGGACCCTCCAAAGGGTAAGACAGACCCATTTAGTTCCCGGGACATTGTATGTTACTTTAGAACTTCGCTCATTTTTACAAAGGGGCTGTCAGAAGGGTCGCACACACATCTCATGAATAAGGGCTCCTGAAAAGGTAGCATGAACCTATGTAGTTCCAAGTATCTACATGGGCTGTATAGGGGCATAATAGAGGCTGTTGGAAGGGTCGCACACACACACCTACGTAGTATCTCATGAATAAGGGCTCTTGGTAGGGTAGCATGAACCTACTTAGTTCTAAGTGCCTACCTACATGGGCTGGGACCCTAGTTCCAGGGATATTGTAAAAATGGGCAAAGTACAAAATTCACATAGAAAGGGGCTGTCGGAAGGGTCGCACACACACAACTACTTGGTATCTCATGAATAAGGGCACCTGTAAAAGTTGGCATAAACCTATGTAGTTCCAAGTATCTACATGGGCCCTAGAAAATATGTAAAGGGTCTTAAAAAAATCTAGACAGAGTCGAGCATGCTGACAATACGGGCAAAGCATAATTTCGAGACGTAGGGTCTTTGAAATAACAAATTGGAGTTACCAGTGCATGGGACATTGAAAAAATAGGCCGGTATATAAATGTCACGTACAGGGGCTCCCGAAAGGGTAACAACTCTATTTAGTTCCAGGGATATTGTAAAAATGGGCAGAGTACAAAATTCACTTAATAGGGGCTGTTGGTTGGGTTGCACACACACACCTACGTAGTAGCCCATGAATAAGGGCTCTTGGAAGGGTAGCATGAACCTACTTAGTTCTAAGTTCCTATATGGGACCCTAGTTCCAGAGATATTCTAAAAATGGGCAAAGTACAAAATTCACATAGAAAGGGGCTGTTGGAAGGGTTGCACACAT
The DNA here is from genome assembly GCF_987345545.1 of Pholcus phalangioides. Taxonomy (NCBI): domain Eukaryota; kingdom Metazoa; phylum Arthropoda; class Arachnida; order Araneae; family Pholcidae; genus Pholcus; species Pholcus phalangioides. The sequence continues at coordinate 19,390,692 of NW_028301607.1, forward strand.
ACCTACCTAGTATCTAATGAATAAGGGCTATCGAAACCTACATGGGCTGGGACCCTAGTTCCAGGGATACCGTAAAAATGGGCAGAGTACAAAATTCACCTAATAGGGGCTGTCGGAAGGGTCGCACACACACCTACCTAGTATCTAATGAATAAGGGCTATCGAAACCTACATGGGCTGACACGCTAGATCTAGGGATATTGTCAAAATGGGCAGAGTACAAAATTCACCTAATAGGGGCTGTCGGAAGGGTACCACACTCCTACTTAGTTCCAAGGACCGACATATGACGAGACTGGAATGTTTATTTATTTATTTATTTATACAATATTGTTGGCAATTGGGCCTATACAAGAGGATGCGATTGAGAATGACAAAGATATTGTTTGATGTTGGATAAAAAACTAGTGATAGAGGGAGATTCAACAATAGAGCTTGGGAGTTTGTTCCATTCACCAATGGTATGAGGAAAGAAGCTGTATACCCGCAGAAGCTATTCAAGGGTTACACAAACTTAGCATAGTAAGAAAAGGGACAATGTAATTTCAAGACACAGAGGGTTTGAAAGGGCAGCAATGACATTGTAAACATTTAATGGACAGGGACCCTCCAAAGGGTAAGACAGACCCATTTAGTTCCCGGGACACTATGTTACTTTAGGACTTCGCTCATTTTTACAAAGGGGCTGTCAGAAGGGTCGCACACACATCTCATGAATAAGGGCTCCTGAAAAGGTAGCATGAACCTATGTAGTTCCAAGTATCTACATGGGCTGGGACCCTAGAAAATATGTAAAGGGTCTTAAAAAACCTAAACAGAGTCGAGCATGCTGAGAATACGGGCAAAGCATAATTTTGAGACGTAGGGTCTTTGAAATGGTAACTTGGACTTACTTAGTCCATGGGACATTGAAAAAATAGGCCGGTATATAAATGTCACGTACAGGGGCTCCCGAAAGAGTAACAACTCTATTTAGTTCGAGGGATATTGTGAAAATGGGCAGGGTACAAAATTCACTTAATAGGGGCTGATGGAAGGGTCGCACACACACACCTACGTAGTATCTAATGAATAAGGGCTATCGAAACCTACATGAGCTGGGACCCTAGTTCCAGGGATACCGTAAAAATGGGCAGAGTACAAAATTCACCTAATAGGGGCTGTCGGAAGGGTCGCACACACATCTACCTAATATCTAATGAATAAGGGCTATCGAAACCTACATGGGCTGGGACGCTAGATCTAGGGATATTGTCAAAATGGGCAGAGTACAAAATTCACGTAATAGGGGCTGTCGGAAGGGTACCACACACCTACTTAGTTCCAAGGACCGACATATGACGAGACTGGAATGTTACCCGCAGAAGCTATTCAAGGGCCACACAAACTTAGCATAGTAAGAAAAGGGACAATGTAATTTCAAGACACAGAGGGTTTGAAAGGGCAGCAATGACATTGTAAACATTTAATGGACAGGGACCCTTCAAAGGGTAAGACAGACCCATTTAGTTCCCGGGACATTGTATGTTACTTTAGAACTTCGCTCATTTTTACAAAGGGGCTGTCAGAAGGGTCGCACACACATCTCATGAATAAGGGCTCCTGAAAAGTTAGGATGAACCTATGTAGTTCCAAGTATCTACATGGGCTGTATAAGGGCATAATAGAGGCTGTTGGAAGGGTCGCACACACACACCTACGTAGTATCTCATGAATAAGGGCTCTTGGAAGGGTAGCATGAACCTAGTTAGTTCTAAGTGCCTACATGGGCGGACCCTAGTTCCAGGGATATTGTAAAAATGGGCAAAGTACAAAATTCACCTAATAGGGGCTGTCGGAAGGGTCGCACACACATCTACCTAGTATCTAATGAATAAGGGCTATCGAAACCTACATGGGCTGACACGCTAGATCTAGGGATATTGTCAAAATGGGCAGAGTACAAAATTGTCGGAAGGGTACCACACACCTACTTAGTTCCAAGGACCGACATATGACGAGACTGGAATGTTACCCGCAGAAGCTATTCAAGGGCCACACAAACTTAGCATAGTAAGAAAAGGGACAATGTAATTTCAAGACACAGAGGGTTTGAAAGGGCAGCAATGACATTGTAAACATTTAATGGACAGGGACCCTCCAAAGGGTAAGACAGACCCATTTAGTTCCCGGGACATTGTATGTTACTTCAGAACTTCGCTCATTTTTACAAAGGGGCTGTCAGAAGGGTCGCACACACACCTCATGAATAAGGGCTCCTGAAAAGGTAGCATGAACCTATGTAGTTCCAAGTATCTACATGGGCTGTATAGGGGCATAATAGAGGCTGTTGGAAGGGTCGCACACACACACCTACATAGTATCTCATGAATAAGGGCTCTTGGAAGGGTAGCATGAACCTACTTAGTTCTAAGTGCCTACATGGGCTGGGACCCTAGTTCCAGGGATATTGTAAAAATGGGCAAAGTACAAAATTCACCTAATAGGGGCTGTCGGAAGGGTCGCACACACATCTACCTAGTATCTAATGAATAAGGGCTATCGAAACCTACATGGGCTGGGACGCTAGATCTAGGGATATTGTCAAAATGGGCAGAGTACAAAATTCACCTAATAGGGACTGTCGGAAGGGTACCACACACCTACTTAGTTCCAAGGACCGACATATGACGAGACTGGAATGTTACCCGCAGAAGCTATTCAAGGGCCACACAAACTTAGCATAGTAAGAAAAGGGACAATGTAATTTCAAGACACAGAGGGTTTGAAAGGGCAGCAATGACATTGTAAACATTTAATGGACAGGTACCCTCCAAAGGGTAAGACAGACCCATTTAGTTCCCGGGACATTGTATGTTACTTTAGAACTTCGCTCATTTTTACAAAGGGGCTGTCAGAAGGGTCGCACACACATCTCATGAATAAGGGCTCCTGAAAAGATACCATGAACCTATGTAGTTCCAAGTATCTTCTACATGGGCTGGGATCCTAGAAAATATGTAAAGGGTCTTAAAAAACCTAGACAGAGTCGAGCATGCTGAGAATACGGGCAAAGCATAATTTCGAGACGTAGGGTCTTTGAAATGGTAACTTGGACTTACTTAGTCCATGGGACATTGAAAAAATAGTCCGGTATATAAATGTCATGTACAGGGGCTCCCGAAAGGGTAACAACTCTATTTAGTTCGAGGGATATTGTAAAAATGGGCAAAGTACAAAATTCACATAGAAAGGGGCTGTCGGAAGGGTCGCACACACACAACTACTTGGTATCTCATGAATAAGGGCACCTGTAAAAGTTGGCATAAACCTATGTAGTTCTAAGTATCTACATGGGCCCTAGAAAATATGTAAAGGGTCTTAAAAAAATCTAGACAGAGTCGAGCTTGCTGACAATACGGGCAAAGCATAATTTCGAGACGTAGGGTCTTTGAAATAACAAATTGGACTTACCAGTCCATGGGACATTGAAAAAATAGGCCGGTTTATAAATGTCACGTACAGGGGCTCCCGAAAGGGTAACAACTCTATTTAGTTCCAGGGATATTGTAAAAATGGGCAGAGTACAAAATTCACTTAATAGGGGCTGTTGGTAGGGTTGCACACACACACCTACGTAGTAGCCCATGAATAAGGGCTCTTGGAAGGGTAGCATGAACCTACTTAGTTCTAAGTTCCTATATGGGACCCTAGTTCCAGAGATATTCTAAAAATGGGCAAAGTACAAAATTCACATAGAAAGGGGCTGTTGGAAGGGTCGCACACATACCTACCTAGTATCTAATGAATAAGGGCTATCGAAACCTACATGGGCTGACACGCTAGATCTAGGGATATTGTCAAAATGGGCAGAGTACAAAATTCACCTAATAGGGGCTGTCGGAAGGGTACCACACACCTACTTAGTTCCAAGGACCGACATATGACGAGACTGGAATGTTACCCGCAGAAGCTATTCAAGGGCCACACAAACATAGCATAGTAAGAAAAGGGACAATGTAATTTCAAGACACAGAGGGTTTGAAAGGGCAGCAATGACATTGTAAACATTTAATGGACAGGGACCCTCCAAAGGGTAAGACAGACCCATTTAGTTCCCGGGACACTATGTTACTTTAGAACTTCGCTCATTTTTACAAAGGGGCTGTCAGAAGGGTCGCACACACATCTCATGAATAAGGGCTCCTGAAAAGGTAGCATGAACCTATGTAGTTCCAAGTATCTACATGGGCTGGGACCCTAGAAAATATGTAAAGGGTCTTAAAAAACCTAAACAGAGTCGAGCATGCTGAGAATACGGGCAAAGCATAATTTTGAGACGTAGGGTCTTTGAAATGGTAACTTGGACTTACTTAGTCCATGGGACATTGAAAAAATAGGCCGGTATATAAATGTCACGTACAGGGGCTCCCGAAAGAGTAACAACTCTATTTAGTTCGAGGGATATTGTGAAAATGGGCAGGGTACAAAATTCACTTAATAGGGGCTGATGGAAGGGTCGCACACACACACCTACGTAGTATCTAATGAATAAGGGCTATCGAAACCTACATGGGCTGGGACCCTAGTTCCAGGGATACCGTAAAAATGGGCAGAGTACAAAATTCACCTAATAGGGGCTGTCGGAAGGGTCGCACACACATCTACCTAGTATCTAATGAATAAGGGCTATCGAAACCTACATGGGCTGGGACGCTAGATCTAGGGATATTGTCAAAATGGGCAGAGTACAAAATTCACGTAATAGGGGCTGTCGGAAGGGTACCACACACCTACTTAGTTCCAAGGACCGACATATGACGAGACTGGAATGTTACCCGCAGAAGCTATTCAAGGGCCACACAAACTTAGCATAGTAAGAAAAGGGACAATGTAATTTCAAGACACAGAGGGTTTGAAAGGGCAGCAATGACATTGTAAACATTTAATGGACAGGGACCCTCCAAAGGGTAAGACAGACCCATTTAGTTCCCGGGACATTGTATGTTACTTTAGAACTTCGCTCATTTTTACAAAGGGGCTGTCAGAAGGGTCGCACACACATCTCATGAATAAGGGCTCCTGAAAAGATAGCATGAGCCTATGTAGTTCCAAGTATCTTCTACATGGGCTGGGACCCTAGAAAATATGTAAAGGGTCTTAAAAAACCTAGACAGAGTCGAGCATGCTGAGAATACGGGCAAAGCATAATTTCGAGACGTAGGGTCTTTGAAATGGTAACTTGGACTTACTTAGTCCATGGGACATTGAAAAAATAGTCCGGTATATAAATGTCACGTACAGGGGCTCCCGAAAGGGTAACAACTCTATTTAGTTCGAGGGATATTGTAAAAATGGGCAAAGTACAAAATTCACATAGAAAGGGGCTGTCGGAAGGGTCGCACACACACAACTACTTGGTATCTCATGAATAAGGGCACCTGTAAAAGTTGGCATAAACCTATGTAGTTCTAAGTATCTACATGGGCCCTAGAAAATATGTAAAGGGTCTTAAAAAAATCTAGACAGAGTCGAGCATGCTGACAATACGGGCAAAGCATAATTTCGAGACGTAGGGTCTTTGAAATAACAAATTGGACTTACCAGTGCATGGGACATTGAAAAAATAGGCCGGTATATAAATGTCACGTACAGGGGCTCCCGAAAGGGTAACAACTCTATTTAGTTCCAGGGATATTGTAAAAATGGGCAGAGTACAAAATTCACTTAATAGGGGCTGTTGGTAGGGTCGCACACACACACCTACGTAGAGCCCATGAATAAGGGCTCTTGGAAGGGTAGCAGGAACCTACTTAGTTCTAAGTTCCTATATGGGACCCTAGTTCCAGAGATATTCTAAAAATGGGCAAAGTACAAAATTCACATAGAAAGGGGCTGTTGGAAGGGTCGCACACATACCTACCTATTATCTAATGAATAACGGCTATCGAAACCTACACGGGCTGGGACCCTAGTTCCAGGGATACCGTAAAAATGGGCAGAGTACAAAATTCACCTAATAGGGGCTGTCGGAAGGGTCGCACACACACCTACCTAGTATCTAATGAATAAGGGGTATCGAAACCTACATGGGCTGGGACGCTAGATCTAGGGATATTGTCAAAATGGGCAGAGTACAAAATTCACCTAATAGGGGCTGTCGGAAGGGTACCACACTCCTACTTAGTTCCAAGGACCGACATATGACGAGACTGGAATGTTACCCGCAGAAGCTATTCAAGGGCCACACAAACTTAGCATAGTAAGAAAAGGGACAATGTAATTTCAAGACACAGAGGGTTTGAAAGGGCAGCAATGACATTGTAAACATTTAATGGACAGGGACCCTCCAAAGGGTAAGACAGACCCATTTAGTTCCCGGGACATTGTATGTTACTTTAGAACTTCGCTCATTTTTACAAAGGGGCTGTCAGAAGGGTCGCACACACATCTCATGAATAAGGGCTCCTGAAAAGATACCATGAACCTATGTAGTTCCAAGTATCTTCTACATGGGCTGGGACCCTAGAAAATATGTAAAGGGTCTTAAAAAACCTAGACAGAGTCGAGCATGCTGAGAATACGGGCAAAGCATAATTTCGAGACGTAGGGTCTTTGAAATGGTAACTTGGACTTACTTAGTCCATGGGACATTGAAAAAATAGTCCGGTATATAAATGTCACGTACAGGGGCTCCCGAAAGGGTAACAACTCTATTTAGTTCGAGGGATATTGTAAAAATGGGCAAAGTACAAAATTCACATAGAAAGGGGCTGTCGGAAGGGTCGCACACACACAACTACTTGGTATCTCATGAATAAGGGCACCTGTAAAAGTTGGCATAAACCTATGTAGTTCTAAGTATCTACATGGGCCCTAGAAAATATGTAAAGGGTCTTAAAAAAATCTAGACAGAGTCGAGCTTGCTGACAATACGGGCAAAGCATAATTTCGAGACGTAGGGTCTTTGAAATAACAAATTGGACTTACCAGTCCATGGGACATTGAAAAAATAGGCCGGTTTATAAATGTCACGTACAGGGGCTCCCGAAAGGGTAACAACTCTATTTAGTTCCAGGGATATTGTAAAAATGGGCAGAGTACAAAATTCACTTAATAGGGGCTGTTGGTAGGGTTGCACACACACACCTACGTAGTAGCCCACGAATAAGGGCTCTTGGAAGGGTAGCATGAACCTACTTAGTTCTAAGTTCCTATATGGGACCCTAGTTCCAGAGATATTCTAAAAATGGGCAAAGTACAAAATTCACATAGAAAGGGGCTGTTGGAAGGGTCGCACACATACCTACCTAGTATCTAATGAATAAGGGCTATCGAAACCTACATGGGCTGACACGCTAGATCTAGGGATATTGTCAAAATGGGCAGAGTACAAAATTCACCTAATAGGGGCTGTCGGAAGGGTACCACACACCTACTTAGTTCCAAGGACCGACATATGACGAGACTGGAATGTTACCCGCAGAAGCTATTCAAGGGCCACACAAACATAGCATAGTAAGAAAAGGGACAATGTAATTTCAAGACACAGAGGGTTTGAAAGGGCAGCAATGACATTGTAAACATTTAATGGACAGGGACCCTCCAAAGGGTAAGACAGACCCATTTAGTTCCCGGGACACTATGTTACTTTAGAACTTCGCTCATTTTTACAAAGGGGCTGTCAGAAGGGTCGCACACACATCTCATGAATAAGGGCTCCTGAAAAGGTAGCATGAACCTATGTAGTTCCAAGTATCTACATGGGCTGGGACCCTAGAAAATATGTAAAGGGTCTTAAAAAACCTAAACAGAGTCGAGCATGCTGAGAATACGGGCAAAGCATAATTTTGAGACGTAGGGTCTTTGAAATGGTAACTTGGACTTACTTAGTCCATGGGACATTGAAAAAATAGGCCGGTATATAAATGTCACGTACAGGGGCTCCCGAAAGAGTAACAACTCTATTTAGTTCGAGGGATATTGTGAAAATGGGCAGGGTACAAAATTCACTTAATAGGGGCTGATGGAAGGGTCGCACACACACACCTACGTAGTATCTAATGAATAAGGGCTATCGAAACCTACATGGGCTGGGACGCTAGATCTAGGGATATTGTCAAAATGGGCAGAGTACAAAATTCACGTAATAGGGGCTGTCGGAAGGGTACCACACACCTACTTAGTTCCAAGGACCGACATATGACGAGACTGGAATGTTACCCGCAGAAGCTATTCAAGGGCCACACAAACTTAGCATAGTAAGAAAAGGGACAATGTAATTTCAAGACACAGAGGGTTTGAAAGGGCAGCAATGACATTGTAAACATTTAATGGACAGGGACCCTCCAAAGGGTAAGACAGACCCATTTAGTTCCCGGGACATTGTATGTTACTTTAGAACTTCGCTCATTTTTACAAAGGGGCTGTCAGAAGGGTCGCACACACATCTCATGAATAAGGGCTCCTGAAAAGTTAGGATGAACCTATGTAGTTCCAAGTATCTACATGGGCTGTATAGGGGCATAATAGAGGCTGTTGGAAGGGTCGCACACACACACCTACGTAGTATCTCATGAATAAGGGCTCTTGGAAGGGTAGCATGAACCTACTTAGTTCTAAGTGCCTACATAGGCTGGGACCCTAGTTCCAGGGATATTGTAAAAATGGGCAAAGTACAAAATTCACCTAATAGGGGCTGTCGGAAGGGTCGCACACACATCTACCTAGTATCTAATGAATAAGGGCTATCGAAACCTACATGGGCTGGGACGCTAGATCTAGGGATATTGTCAAAATGGGCAGAGTACAAAATTCACCTAATAGGGACTGTCAGAAGGGTACCACACACCTACTTAGTTCCAAGGACCGACATATGACGAGACTGGAATGTTACCCGCAGAAGCTATTCAAGGGCCACACAAACTTAGCATAGTAAGAAAAGGGACAATGTAATTTCAAGACACAGAGGGTTTGAAAGGGCAGCAATGACATTGTAAACATTTAATGGACAGGGACCCTCCAAAGGGTAAGACAGACCCATTTAGTTCCCGGGACATTGTATGTTACTTTAGAACTTTGCTCATTTTTACAAAGGGGCTGTCAGAAGGGTCGCACACAGTTCGAAAAAAGCGTGTTTGTACATCACACCCTCTATGGTTCACGGATAGCGTGCGGAACCTTTATCTTGAAAAGAAAAGAGCATTCAGAGAGTATAAAAGTGGACGAGGTGACCTATCATTGTTTACTGATAAAAGAAGACTGTTGAAGAAAGCGATAAGGGATAGTAAAAAGCAAGTTGAATCTAGGTTGGCAGATAACATTGGCTCTGACCCAAAATCATTTTTTCGATACGTCAATAATGGATGTAAGGGGACAGTTGGCCCCCTCTCGATAGGAGGCTCAAAAGTAGAGAGCAATGTAGGCATGTGTAGTGCTTTCAATGACTTTTTCGCGTCGGTTTTTAATGGAGATAATGATATTCGATATACGGGTGTTGCATGGGGTAATAAAACGCTCAACGATATTCAAGTGGAAGACGTGGAGGTCCTAAATCTTCTAAGAAATGTATGTGCAAGCAAAGCACCAGGACCAGATGATATCTATCCCAGGGTTCTCAGGGAAGGTGCTAATGAATTGTTGGGGCCAGTCGCACAGATATACAGGAGTAGTGTTGCTGAGGGTATCGTCCCGAGAGATTGGAAACTGGCTAACGTTGTTCCGATATTTAAGAAGGGTAGTAGAGAAGTGGTGTCTAATTATCGTCCAGTGAGTTTGACGAGCTCCCTCTCGAAAATTTTGGAAATTATCATCAAAAGGCAGTTTGTGAAGTGGATAGACGAGAATAATGTATTGTCGGATAATCAGCATGGGTTCAGGAAGGGGAAGTCATGTGTAACTAACCTCCTTTGCTTCTATGATTACGTGACTAAGGCTTTGGGTAAGAGCAAAAATGTCGACGTTGTTTACCTTGATTTCCAGAAGGCATTCGATCGGGTCCAACATGGCAAACTCTTGAAGCGTTTACACGAGATTGGAATAGGGGGCAACTTGCTGAATTGGATAGAATCGTGGTTAAGAGACAGGTCGCAACGAGTTATGGTGAACGGGGAATTCTCTGGTTGGACAGACGTCACAAGTGGAGTTCCTCAGGGAAGTGTCCTTGGCCCCATACTTTTTTCCCTTTTTATCGATAAACTCGATCAGGGTATCGATGGAATTACTAGCAAATTCGCAGATGATGTGAAGCTAATGGGGGTAATCGGGAATGAAAGCGATAGGGAGTTGCTCCAGACCAACTTAAACAAGATTGCAGCATGGGCAAATGAATGGAGCATGACGTTTAGCGTAGATAAGTGCATGGTCGCTCATTTTGGGTCGAACAACCCACGGTTCTCTTACGAGTTGAATGGTGTCACTATCCCGGATGCAACTAGAGTCACCGATTTGGGAATTCTCATTGACGAGCGACTTAAGTTTTCTGAACATTGTTCAGCGGTTGTCAAAAAAGCGAATAGAATGCTTGGTCTCATTTTCAAAAAGGTCTCTTCGCGTTCTCCTAAAGTCATTCTTCCGCTTTTTCGAGGCTTAGTTCGTCCTGGACTGGAGTATGCTGTAAGGTTTTGGAGACCATACCTACAGAGGGACATAGACTTGGTTGAAGGGGTGCAGAGAAGAGCTACGCGTGTCCTTATTGGCACACAGGGCTTGAGTTATGAAGAAAGACTTCATTTTTTGAATATGTTTACATTGGATGAATGCAGGTGTCGAGGAGATATGATCGAAGTGTTCAAAATTTTCAATGGGATGGATAGGATGGACCATGAACTTTTAGTACACCGCCAATCGACTGCTTTTACAAGGGGACACCAGTATCGATTGGTGAGGGACAATGCAAGGTTATGGTGTCGCAGGGAATTTTTCTCCAATAGGGTTGTTAATAAATGGAATAGCTTACCCCCGGAGGTAGTAAATTGTAACACAATTGACACGTTTAAAAAGAAATATGATAAACATGTTGGGGTAAATCGAGAAGCTATCCATTCTTAGAATAAGACAACCATAAGTATTCTTTATGGGCATTGTATAATATTTTATCATGTGTATATATTGTTTGTAATTTGTGTTAATTGCATTTTTAATTGGGTTGCTGTATTTTTGAAACATATGACAACCATATTTTTATGGGCATCTTTTTATCAGCCACCTCGTTGGGCATTTTGCCTGTTGTGGCGTTGTATTTGTATTTGTATTGTAAACATTTAATGGACAGGTACCCTCCAAAGGGTAAGACAGACCCATTTAGTTCCCGGGACATTGTATGTTACTTTAGAACTTCGCTCATTTTTACAAAGGGGCTGTCAGAAGGGTCGCACACACATCTCATGAATAAGGGCTCCTGAAAAGATACCATGAACCTATGTAGTTCCAAGTATCTTCTACATGGGCTGGGACCCTAGAAAATATGTAAAGGGTCTTAAAAAACCTAGACAGAGTCGAGCATGCTGAGAATACGGGCAAAGCATAATTTCGAGACGTAGGGTCTTTGAAATGGTAACTTGGACTTACTTAGTCCATGGGACATTGAAAAAATAGTCCGGTATATAAATGTCACGTACAGGGGCTCCCGAAAGGGTAACAACTCTATTTAGTTCGAGGGATATTGTAAAAATGGGCAAAGTACAAAATTCACATAGAAAGGGGCTGTCGGAAGGGTCGCACACACACAACTACTTGGTATCTCATGAATAAGGGCACCAGTAAAAGTTGGCATAAACCTATGTAGTTCTAAGTATCTACATGGGCCCTAGAAAATATGTAAAGGGTCTTAAAAAAATCTAGACAGAGTCGAGCTTGCTGACAATACGGGCAAAGCATAATTTCGAGACGTAGGGTCTTTGAAATAACAAATTGGACTTACCAGTCCATGGGACATTGAAAAAATAGGCCGGTTTATAAATGTCACGTACAGGGGCTCCCGAAAGGGTAACAACTCTATTTAGTTCCAGGGATATTGTAAAAATGGGCAGAGTACAAAATTCACTTAATAGGGGCTGTTGGTAGGGTTGCACACACACACCTACGTAGTAGCCCATGAATAAGGGCTCTTGGAAGGGTAGCATGAACCTACTTAGTTCTAAGTTCCTATATGGGACCCTAGTTCCAGAGATATTCTAAAAATGGGCAAAGTACAAAATTCACATAGAAAGGGGCTGTTGGAAGGGTCGCACACATACCTACCTAGTATCTAATGAATAAGGGCTATCGAAACCTACATGGGCTGGGACCCTAGTTCCAGGGATACCGTAAAAATGGGCAGAGTACAAAATTCACATAGAAAGGGGATGTCGGAAGGGTCGCACACACACCTACCTAGTATCTAATGAATAAGGGCTATCGAAACCTACATGGGCTGACACGCTAGATCTAGGGATATTGTCAAAATGGGCAGAGTACAAAATTCACCTAATAGGGACTGTCAGAAGGGTACCACACACCTACTTAGTTCCAAGGACCGACATATGACGAGACTGGAATGTTACCCGCAGAAGCTATTCAAGGGCCACACAAACTTAGCATAGTAAGAAAAGGGACAATGTAATTTCAAGACACAGAGGGTTTGAAAGGGTAGCAACGACATTGTAAACATTCAATGGACAGGGATCCTCCAAAGGGTAAGACAGACCTATTTAGTTCCCGGCACATTGTAAAAATGGACGAAGTTCTAAAGTAACATAGAAAGGGGCTGTCAGAAGGGTCACACACTCACCTACCTGGTATCTCATGAATAAGGGCCCCTGAAAAGGTAGCACGAAGCTATGTAGTTTTAAGTATGTACAAGGGCTGGAACCCTAAAAGCTATGTAGAGAGTCTCAAAAACCTAAAAAGAATCGAGCATGCTGAGAATAAGGGCAAAGCATATATTCGAGACGTAGGGTGTTTGAAATGGTAACTTGGACTTACTTAGTCCATGGGACATTGGAAAAATAGGCCGGAATATAAATGTCACGTACAGGGTCTCCCAAAAGGGTAGCACAACTCTATTAAATTCCAAAGATATTGTAAAAATGGGCAGAGTACAAAATTCACATAATAGGGGCTGTCGGAAGGGTAGCACACACATACTCAGTTCCAAGGACCTACATATGACGAGATTGGAACGTTACCTACAGAAGTTATTCAAGGTCCACACAAACTTAGCATTGTACGAAAAGGGACGATGTAATTTCATGACACAGAGGGTTTGGAAGGCTAGCAACAACATTGTCAACATTCATTGGACAGGGACCCTCGAAAGGGTAAGACAGACCTATTTAGTTCCCGGGACTTTGTAAAAATGGGCGAAGTTCTATAGTAACATGAAAAGGGGCTGTTGGAAGGGTCGCACACACACCTACCTAGTATCTCATGAATAAGGGCTATCGGAAGGGTAGCACGAACCTATGTAGTTCAAAGTATCTACATGGGCTGGGACCCTAGAAGTTATGTGGAGGGCCTCAAAAAGATCTAGACAGAGTCGAGCATGCTGAGAATACGGGCAAAGCATAATTTCGAGACCTAGGGTCTTTGAAATAGTAACTTGGACTTACTTAGTCCATGGGACATTGAAAAAATAGGCCGGAATATAAATGTCACATACAGGGTCTCCCAAAAGGGTAGCACAACTCTATTTAGTTCCAAAGATATTGTAAATATTGGCAGAGTACCACATTCACTTAATAGGGGCTGTCAGAACGGTCGCACAAACACCTACCTAGTATCTCATGAATAAGGGCTCTCGGAAGGGTAGTGTGAACATACTTAGTTCTAAGTACCTATATGGGCTGGGACCCTAGTTCGAGGGATACCATAAAAATGGGCAAAGTACAAAATTTCAATAGAAAGGGGCTGTCGGAAGGGTACCACACACCTACTTAGTTCCAAGGACCTACATATGACGAGATTGGAACGTTACCTACAGAAGCTATTCAAGGGCCACACAAACTTAGCATAGTAAGAAAAGGGACAATGTAATTTCAAGACACAGAGGGTTTGAAAGGGCAGCAATGACATTGTAAACATTTAATGGACAGGGACCCTCCAAAGGGTAAGACAGACCCATTTAGTTCCCGGGACATTGTATGTTACTTTAGAACTTCGCTCATTTTTACAAAGGGGCTGTCAGAAGGGTCGCACACACATCTCATGAATAAGGGCTCCTGAAAAGTTAGCATGAACCTATGTAGTTCCAAGTATCTACATGGGCTGTATAGGGGCATAATAGAGGCTGTTGGAAGGGTCGCACACACACAACTACTTGGTATCTCATGAATAAGGGCACCTGTAAAAGTTGGCATAAACCTATGTAGTTCTAAGTATCTACATGGGCCCTAGAAAATATGTAAAGGGTCTTAAAAAATCTAGACAGAGTCGAGCATGCTAACAATACGGGCAAAGCATAATTTCGAGACGTAGGGTCTTTGAAATAACAAATTGGACTTACCAGTCCATGGGACATTGAAAAAATAGGCCGGTATATAAATGTCACGTAGAGGGGCTCCCGAAAGGGTAACAACTCTATTTAGTTCCAGGGATATTGTAAAAATGGGCAGGGTACAAAATTCACTTAATAGGGGCTGATGGAAGGGTCGCACACACACACCTACGTAGTATCTAATGAATAAGGGCTATCGAAACCTACATGAGCTGGGACCCTATTTCCAGGGATACCGTAAAAATGGGCAGAGTACAAAATTCACCTAATAGGGGCTGTCGGAAGGGTCGCACACACATCCACCTAGTATCTAATGAATAAGGGCTATCGAAACCTACATGGGCTGGGATGCTAGATCTAGGGATATTGTCAAAATGGGCAGAGTACAAAATTCACGTAATAGGGGCTGTCGGAAGGGTACCACACACCTACTTAGTTCCAAGGACCGACATATGACGAGACTGGAATGTTACCCGCAGAAGCTATTCAAGGGCCACACAAACTTAGCATAGTAAGAAAAGGGACAATGTAATTTCAAGACACAGAGGGTTTGAAAGGGCAGCAATGACATTGCAAACATTTAATGGACAGGGACCCTCCAAAGGGTAAGACAGACCCATTTAGTTCCCGGGACATTGTATGTTACTTTAGAACTTCGCTCATTTTTACAAAGGGGCTGTCAGAAGGGTCGCACACACATCTCATGAATAAGGGCTCCTGAAAAGTTAGCATGAACCTATGTAGTTCCAAGTATCTACATGGGCTGTATAGGGGCATAATAGAGGCTGTTGGAAGGGTCGCACACACACACCTACGTAGTATCTCAAGAATAAGGGCCCTGGGAAGGGTAGCATGAACCTACTTAGTTCTAAGTGCCTACATGGGCTGGGACCCTAGTTCCAGGGATATTGTAAAAATGAGCAAAGTACAAAATTCACATAGAAAGGGGCTGTCGGAAGGGTCGCACACACACAACTACTTGGTATCTCATGAATAAGGGCACCTGTAAAAGTTGGCATAAACCTATGTAGTTCTAAGTATCTACATGGGCCCTAGAAAATATGTAAAGGGTCTTAAAAAATCTAGACAGAGTCGAGCATGCTGACAATACGGGCAAAGCATAATTTCGAGACGTAGGGTCTTTGAAATAACAAATTGGACTTACCAGTCCATGGGACATTGAAAAAATAGGCCGGTATATAAATGTCACGTAGAGGGGCTCCCGAAAGGGTAACAACTCTATTTAGTTCCAGGGATATTGTAAAAATGGGCAGGGTACAAAATTCACTTAATAGGGGCTGATGGAAGGGTCGCACACACACACCTACGTAGTATCTAATGAATAAGGGCTATCGAAACCTACATGGGCTGGGACCCTAGTTCCAGGGATACTGTAAAAATGGGCTGAGTACAAAATTCACCTAATAGGGGCTGTCGGAAGGGTCGCACACACATCTACCTAGTATCTAATGAATAAGGGCTATCAAAACCTACATGGGCTGGGACGCTAGATCTAGGGATATTGTCAAAATGGGCAGAGTACAAAATTCACCTAATAGGGGCTGTCGGAAGGGTACCACACACCTACTTAGTTCCAAGGACCGACATATGACGAGACTGGAATGTTACCCGCAGAAGCTATTCAAGGGCCACACAAACTTAGCATAGTAAGAAAAGGGACAATGTAATTTCAAGACACAGAGGGTTTGAAAGGGCAGCAATGACATTGTAAACATTTAATGGACAGGGACCCTCCAAAGGGTAAGACAGACCCATTTAGTTCCCGGGACATTGTATGTTACTTTAAAACTTCACTCATTTTTACAAAGGGGCTGTCAGAAGGGTCGCACACACATCTCATGAATAAGGGCTCCTGAAAAGGTAGCATGAACCTATGTAGTTCCAAGTATCTTCTACATGGGCTGGGACCCTAGAAAATATGTAAAGGGTCTTAAAAAACCTAGACAGAGTCGAGCATGCTGAGAATACGGGCAAAGCATAATTTCGAGACGTAGGGTCTGTGAAATGGTAACTTGGACTTACTTAGTCCATGGGACATTGAAAAAATAGGCCGGTATATAAATGTCACGTACAGGGGCTCCCGAAAGGGTAACAACTCTATTTAGTTCGAGGGATATTGTGAAAATGGGCAGGGTACAAAATTAACTTAATAGGGCCTGATGGAAGGGTTGCACACACACACCTACGTAGTATCTAATGAATAAGGGCTATCGAAACCTACATGGGCTGGGACCCTAGTTCCAGGGATACTGTAAAAATGGGCAGAGTACAAAATTCACCTAATAGGGGCTGTCGGAAGGGTCGCACACACATCTACCTAGTATCTAATGAATAAGGGCTATCGAAACCTACATGGGCTGGGATGCTAGATCTAGGGATATTGTCAAAATGGGCAGAGTACAAAATTCACGTAATAGGGGCTGTCGGAAGGGTACCACACACCTACTTAGTTCCAAGGACCGACATATGACGAGACTGGAATGTTACCCGCAGAAGCTATTCAAGGGCCACACAAACTTAGCATAGTAAGAAAAGGGACAATGTAATTTCAAGACACAGAGGGTTTGAAAGGGCAGCAATGACATTGTAAACATTTAATGGACAGGGACCCTCCAAAGGGTAAGACAGACCCATTTAGTTCCCGGGACATTGTATGTTACTTTAGAACTTCGCTCATTTTTACAAAGGGGCTGTCAGAAGGGTCGCACACACATCTCATGAATAAGGGCTCCTGAAAAGTTAGGATGAACCTATGTAGTTCCAAGTATCTACATGGGCTGTATAGGGGCATAATAGAGGCTGTTGGAAGGGTCGCACACACACACCTACGTAGTATCTCATGAATAAGGGCTCTTGGAAGGGTAGCATGAACCTACTTAGTTCTAAGTGCCTACATAGGCTGGGACCCTAGTTCCAGGGATATTGTAAAAATGGGCAAAGTACAAAATTCACCTAATAGGGGCTGTCGGAAGGGTCGCACACACATCTACCTAGTATCTAATGAATAAGGGCTATCGAAACCTACATGGGCTGGGACGCTAGATCTAGGGATATTGTCAAAATGGGCAGAGTACAAAATTCACCTAATAGGGACTGTCAGAAGGGTACCACACACCTACTTAGTTCCAAGGACCGACATATGACGAGACTGGAATGTTACCCGCAGAAGCTATTCAAGGGCCACACAAACTTAGCATAGTAAGAAAAGGGACAATGTAATTTCAAGACACAGAGGGTTTGAAAGGGCAGCAATGACATTGTAAACATTTAATGGACAGGGACCCTCCAAAGGGTAAGACAGACCCATTTAGTTCCCGGGACATTGTATGTTACTTTAGAACTTTGCTCATTTTTACAAAGGGGCTGTCAGAAGGGTCGCACACAGTTCGAAAAAAGCGTGTTTGTACATCACACCCTCTATGGTTCACGGATAGCGTGCGGAACCTTTATCTTGAAAAGAAAAGAGCATTCAGAGAGTATAAAAGTGGACGAGGTGACCTATCATTGTTTACTGATAAAAGAAGACTGTTGAAGAAAGCGATAAGGGATAGTAAAAAGCAAGTTGAATCTAGGTTGGCAGATAACATTGGCTCTGACCCAAAATCATTTTTTCGATACGTCAATAATGGATGTAAGGGGACAGTTGGCCCCCTCTCGATAGGAGGCTCCAAAGTAGAGAGCAATGTAGGCATGTGTAGTGCTTTCAATGACTTTTTCGCGTCGGTTTTTTATGGAGATAATGATATTCGATATACGGGTGTTGCATGGGGTAATAAAACGCTCAACGATATTCAAGTGGAAGACGTGGAGGTCCTAAATCTTCTAAGAAATGTATGTGCAAGCAAAGCACCAGGACCAGATGATATCTATCCCAGGGTTCTCAGGGAAGGTGCTAATGAATTGTTGGGGCCAGTCGCACAGATATACAGGAGTAGTGTTGCTGAGGGTATCGTCCCGAGAGATTGGAAACTGGCTAACGTTGTTCCGATATTTAAGAAGGGTAGTAGAGAAGTGGTGTCTAATTATCGTCCAGTGAGTTTGACGAGCTCCCTCTCGAAAATTTTGGAAATTATCATCAAAAGGCAGTTTGTGAAGTGGATAGACGAGAATAATGTATTGTCGGATAATCAGCATGGGTTCAGGAAGGGGAAGTCATGTGTAACTAACCTCCTTTGCTTCTATGATTACGTGACTAAGGCTTTGGGTAAGAGCAAAAATGTCGACGTTGTTTACCTTGATTTCCAGAAGGCATTCGATCGGGTCCAACATGGCAAACTCTTGAAGCGTTTACACGAGATTGGAATAGGGGGCAACTTGCTGAATTGGATAGAATCGTGGTTAAGAGACAGGTCGCAACGAGTTATGGTGAACGGGGAATTCTCTGGTTGGACAGACGTCACAAGTGGAGTTCCTCAGGGAAGTGTCCTTGGCCCCATACTTTTTTCCCTTTTTATCGATAAACTCGATCAGGGTATCGATGGAATTACTAGCAAATTCGCAGATGATGTGAAGCTAATGGGGGTAATCGGGAATGAAAGCGATAGGGAGTTGCTCCAGACCAACTTAAACAAGATTGCAGCATGGGCAAATGAATGGAGCATGACGTTTAGCGTAGATAAGTGCATGGTCGCTCATTTTGGGTCGAACAACCCACGGTTCTCTTACGAGTTGAATGGTGTCACTATCCCGGATGCAACTAGAGTCACCGATTTGGGAATTCTTATTGACGAGCGACTTAAGTTTTCTGAACATTGTTCAGCGGTTGTCAAAAAAGCGAATAGAATGCTTGGTCTCATTTTCAAAAAGGTCTCTTCGCGTTCTCCTAAAGTCATTCTTCCGCTTTTTCGAGGCTTAGTTCGTCCTGGACTGGAGTATGCTGTAAGGTTTTGGAGACCATACCTACAGAGGGACATAGACTTGGTTGAAGGGGTGCAGAGAAGAGCTACGCGTGTCCTTATTGGCACACAGGGCTTGAGTTATGAAGAAAGACTTCATTTTTTGAATATGTTTACATTGGATGAATGCAGGTGTCGAGGAGATATGATCGAAGTGTTCAAAATTTTCAATGGGATGGATAGGATGGACCATGAACTTTTAGTACACCGCCAATCGACTGCTTTTACAAGGGGACACCAGTATCGATTGGTGAGGGACAATGCAAGGTTATGGTGTCGCAGGGAATTTTTCTCCAATAGGGTTGTTAATAAATGGAATAGCTTACCCCCGGAGGTAGTAAATTGTAACACAATTGACACGTTTAAAAAGAAATACGATAAACATGTTGGGGTAAATCGAGAAGCTATCCATTCTTAGAATAAGACAACCATAAGTATTCTTTATGGGCATTGTATAATATTTTATCATGTGTATATATTGTTTGTAATTTGTGTTAATTGCATTTTTAATTGGGTTGCTGTATTTTTGAAACATATGACAACCATATTTTTATGGGCATCTTTTTATCAGCCACCTCGTTGGGCATTTTGCCTGTTGTGGCGTTGTATTTGTATTTGTATTGTAAACATTTAATGGACAGGTACCCTCCAAAGGGTAAGACAGACCCATTTAGTTCCCGGGACATTGTATGTTACTTTAGAACTTCGCTCATTTTTACAAAGGGGCTGTCAGAAGGGTCGCACACACATCTCATGAATAAGGGCTCCTGAAAAGATACCATGAACCTATGTAGTTCCAAGTATCTTCTACATGGGCTGGGACCCTAGAAAATATGTAAAGGGTCTTAAAAAACCTAGACAGAGTCGAGCATGCTGAGAATACGGGCAAAGCATAATTTCGAGACGTAGGGTCTTTGAAATGGTAACTTGGACTTACTTAGTCCATGGGACATTGAAAAAATAGTCCGGTATATAAATGTCACGTACAGGGGCTCCCGAAAGGGTAACAACTCTATTTAGTTCGAGGGATATTGTAAAAATGGGCAAAGTACAAAATTCACATAGAAAGGGGCTGTCGGAAGGGTCGCACACACACAACTACTTGGTATCTCATGAATAAGGGCACCAGTAAAAGTTGGCATAAACCTATGTAGTTCTAAGTATCTACATGGGCCCTAGAAAATATGTAAAGGGTCTTAAAAAAATCTAGACAGAGTCGAGCTTGCTGACAATACGGGCAAAGCATAATTTCGAGACGTAGGGTCTTTGAAATAACAAATTGGACTTACCAGTCCATGGGACATTGAAAAAATAGGCCGGTTTATAAATGTCACGTACAGGGGCTCCCGAAAGGGTAACAACTCTATTTAGTTCCAGGGATATTGTAAAAATGGGCAGAGTACAAAATTCACTTAATAGGGGCTGTTGGTAGGGTTGCACACACACACCTACGTAGTAGCCCATGAATAAGGGCTCTTGGAAGGGTAGCATGAACCTACTTAGTTCTAAGTTCCTATATGGGACCCTAGTTCCAGAGATATTGTAAAAATGGGCAAAGTACAAAATTCACATAGAAAGGGGCTGTTGGAAGGGTCGCACACATACCTACCTAGTATCTAATGAATAAGGGCTATCGAAACCTACATGGGCTGGGACCCTAGTTCCAGGGATACCGTAAAAATGGGCAGAGTACAAAATTCACATAGAAAGGGGATGTCGGAAGGGTCGCACACACACCTACCTAGTATCTAATGAATAAGGGCTATCGAAACCTACATGGGCTGACACGCTAGATCTAGGGATATTGTCAAAATGGGCAGAGTACAAAATTCACCTAATAGGGACTGTCAGAAGGGTACCACACACCTACTTAGTTCCAAGGACCGACATATGACGAGACTGGAATGTTACCCGCAGAAGCTATTCAAGGGCCACACAAACTTAGCATAGTAAGAAAAGGGACAATGTAATTTCAAGACACAGAGGGTTTGAAAGGGTAGCAACGACATTGTAAACATTCAATGGACAGGGATCCTCCAAAGGGTAAGACAGACCTATTTAGTTCCCGGCACATTGTAAAAATGGACGAAGTTCTAAAGTAACATAGAAAGGGGCTGTCAGAAGGGTCACACACTCACCTACCTGGTATCTCATGAATAAGGGCCCCTGAAAAGGTAGCACGAAGCTATGTAGTTTTAAGTATGTACAAGGGCTGGAACCCTAAAAGCTATGTAGAGAGTCTCAAAAACCTAAAAAGAATCGAGCATGCTGAGAATAAGGGCAAAGCATATATTCGAGACGTAGGGTGTTTGAAATGGTAACTTGGACTTACTTAGTCCATGGGACATTGGAAAAATAGGCCGGAATATAAATGTCACGTACAGGGTCTCCCAAAAGGGTAGCACAACTCTATTAAATTCCAAAGATATTGTAAAAATGGGCAGAGTACAAAATTCACATAATAGGGGCTGTCGGAAGGGTAGCACACACATACTCAGTTCCAAGGACCTACATATGACGAGATTGGAACGTTACCTACAGAAGTTATTCAAGGTCCACACAAACTTAGCATTGTAAGAAAAGGGACGATGTAATTTCATGACACAGAGGGTTTGGAAGGCTAGCAACAACATTGTCAACATTCATTGGACAGGGACCCTCGAAAGGGTAAGACAGACCTATTTAGTTCCCGGGACTTTGTAAAAATGGGCGAAGTTCTATAGTAACATGAAAAGGGGCTGTTGGAAGGGTCGCACACACACCTACCTAGTATCTCATGAATAAGGGCTATCGGAAGGGTAGCACGAACCTATGTAGTTCAAAGTATCTACATGGGCTGGGACCCTAGAAGTTATGTGGAGGGCCTCAAAAAGATCTAGACAGAGTCGAGCATGCTGAGAATACGGGCAAAGCATAATTTCGAGACCTAGGGTCTTTGAAATAGTAACTTGGACTTACTTAGTCCATGGGACATTGAAAAAATAGGCCGGAATATAAATGTCACATACAGGGTCTCCCAAAAGGGTAGCACAACTCTATTTAGTTCCAAAGATATTGTAAATATTGGCAGAGTACCACATTCACTTAATAGGGGCTGTCAGAACGGTCGCACAAACACCTACCTAGTATCTCATGAATAAGGGCTCTCGGAAGGGTAGTGTGAACATACTTAGTTCTAAGTACCTATATGGGCTGGGACCCTAGTTCGAGGGATACCATAAAAATGGGCAAAGTACAAAATTTCAATAGAAAGGGGCTGTCGGAAGGGTACCACACACCTACTTAGTTCCAAGGACCTACATATGACGAGATTGGAACGTTACCTACAGAAGCTATTCAAGGGCCACACAAACTTAGCATAGTAAGAAAAGGGACAATGTAATTTCAAGACACAGAGGGTTTGAAAGGGCAGCAATGACATTGTAAACATTTAATGGACAGGGACCCTCCAAAGGGTAAGACAGACCCATTTAGTTCCCGGGACATTGTATGTTACTTTAGAACTTCGCTCATTTTTACAAAGGGGCTGTCAGAAGGGTCGCACACACATCTCATGAATAAGGGCTCCTGAAAAGTTAGCATGAACCTATGTAGTTCCAAGTATCTACATGGGCTGTATAGGGGCATAATAGAGGCTGTTGGAAGGGTCGCACACACACAACTACTTGGTATCTCATGAATAAGGGCACCTGTAAAAGTTGGCATAAACCTATGTAGTTCTAAGTATCTACATGGGCCCTAGAAAATATGTAAAGGGTCTTAAAAAATCTAGACAGAGTCGAGCATGCTGACAATACGGGCAAAGCATAATTTCGAGACGTAGGGTCTTTGAAATAACAAATTGGACTTACCAGTCCATGGGACATTGAAAAAATAGGCCGGTATATAAATGTCACGTAGAGGGGCTCCCGAAAGGGTAACAACTCTATTTAGTTCCAGGGATATTGTAAAAATGGGCAGGGTACAAAATTCACTTAATAGGGGCTGATGGAAGGGTCGCACACACACACCTACGTAGTATCTAATGAATAAGGGCTATCGAAACCTACATGAGCTGGGACCCTAGTTCCAGGGATACCGTAAAAATGGGCAGAGTACAAAATTCACCTAATAGGGGCTGTCGGAAGGGTCGCACACACATCCATCTAATGAATAAGGGCTATCGAAACCTACATGGGCTGGGATGCTAGATCTAGGGATATTGTCAAAATGGGCAGAGTACAAAATTCACGTAATAGGGGCTGTCGGAAGGGTACCACACACCTACTTAGTTCCAAGGACCGACATATGACGAGACTGGAATGTTACCCGCAGAAGCTATTCAAGGGCCACACAAACTTAGCATAGTAAGAAAAGGGACAATGTAATTTCAAGACACAGAGGGTTTGAAAGGGCAGCAATGACATTGCAAACATTTAATGGACAGGGACCCTCCAAAGGGTAAGACAGACCCATTTAGTTCCCGGGACATTGTATGTTACTTTAGAACTTCGCTCATTTTTACAAAGGGGCTGTCAGAAGGGTCGCACACACATCTCATGAATAAGGGCTCCTGAAAAGTTAGGATGAACCTATGTAGTTCCAAGTATCTACATGGGCTGTATAGGGGCATAATAGAGGCTGTTGGAAGGGTCGCACACACACACCTACGTAGTATCTCATGAATAAGGGCTCTTGGAAGGGTAGCATGAACCTACTTAGTTCTAAGTGCCTACATAGGCTGGGACCCTAGTTCAAGGGATATTGTAAAAATGGGCAAAGTACAAAATTCACCTAATAGGGGCTGTCGGAAGGGTCGCACACACATCTACCTAGTATCTAATGAATAAGGGCTATCGAAACCTACATGGGCTGGGACGCTAGATCTAGGGATATTGTCAAAATGGGCAGAGTACAAAATTCACCTAATAGGGACTGTCAGAAGGGTACCACACACCTACTTAGTTCCAAGGACCGACATATGACGAGACTAGAATGTTACCCGCAGAAGCTATTCAAGGGCCACACAAACTTAGCATAGTAAGAAAAGGGACAATGTAATTTCAAGACACAGAGGGTTTGAAAGGGCAGCAATGACATTGTAAACATTTAATGGACAGGTACCCTCCAAAGGGTAAGACAGACCCATTTAGTTCCCGGGACATTGTATGTTACTTTAGAACTACGCTCATTTTTACAAAGGGGCTGTCAGAAGGGTCGCACACACATCTCATGAATAAGGGCTCCTGAAAAGTTAGCATGAACCTATGTAGTTCCAAGTATCTACATGGGCTGTATAGGGGCATAATAGAGGCTGTTGGAAGGGTCGCACACACACACCTACGTAGTATCTCAAGAATAAGGGCCCTGGGAAGGGTAGCATGAACCTACTTAGTTCTAAGTGCCTACATGGGCTGGGACCCTAGTTCCAGGGATATTGTAAAAATGAGCAAAGTACAAAATTCACATAGAAAGGGGCTGTCGGAAGGGTCACACACACACAACTACTTGGTATCTCATGAATAAGGGCACCTGTAAAAGTTGGCATAAACCTATGTAGTTCTAAGTATCTACATGGGCCCTAGAAAATATGTAAAGGGTCTTAAAAAATCTAGACAGAGTCGAGCATGCTGACAATACGGGCAAAGCATAATTTCGAGACGTAGGGTCTTTGAAATAACAAATTGGACTTACCAGTCCATGGGACATTGAAAAAATAGGCCGGTATATAAATGTCACGTAGAGGGGCTCCCGAAAGGGTAACAACTCTATTTAGTTCCAGGGATATTGTAAAAATGGGCAGGGTACAAAATTCACTTAATAGGGGCTGATGGAAGGGTCGCACACACACACCTACGTAGTATCTAATGAATAAGGGCTATCGAAACCTACATGGGCTGGGACCCTAGTTCCAGGGATACTGTAAAAATGGGCTGAGTACAAAATTCACCTAATAGGGGCTGTCGGAAGGGTCGCACACACATCTACCTAGTATCTAATGAATAAGGGCTATCAAAACCTACATGGGCTGGGACGCTAGATCTAGGGATATTGTCAAAATGGGCAGAGTACAAAATTCACCTAATAGGGGCTGTCGGAAGGGTACCACACACCTACTTAGTTCCAAGGACCGACATATGACGAGACTGGAATGTTACCCGCAGAAGCTATTCAAGGGCCACACAAACTTAGCATAGTAAGAAAAGGGACAATGTAATTTCAAGACACAGAGGGTTTGAAAGGGCAGCAATGACATTGTAAACATTTAATGGACAGGGACCCTCCAAAGGGTAAGACAGACCCATTTAGTTCCCGGGACATTGTATGTTACTTTAAAACTTCACTCATTTTTACAAAGGGGCTGTCAGAAGGGTCGCACACACATCTCATGAATAAGGGCTCCTGAAAAGTTAGGATGAACCTATGTAGTTCCAAGTATCTACATGGGCTGTATAGGGGCATAATAGAGGCTGTTGGAAGGGTCGTACACACACACCTACGTAGTATCTCATCAATAAGGGCTCTTGGAAGGGTAGCATGAACCTACTTAGTTCTAAGTGCCTACATGGGCTGGGACCCTAGTTCCAGGGATATTGTAAAAATGGGCAAAGTACAAAATTCACCTAATAGGGGCTGTCGGAAGGGTCGCACACACATCTACCTAGTATCTAATGAATAAGGGCTATCGAAACCTACATGGGCTGGGACGCTAGATCTAGGGATATTGTCAAAATGGGCAGAGTACAAAATTCACCTAATAGGGGCTGTCGGAAGGGTACCACACACCTACTTAGTTCCAAGGACCGACATATGACGAGACTGGAATGTTACCCGCAGAAGCTATTCAAGGGCCACACAAACATAGCATAGTAAGAAAAGGGACAATGTAATTTCAAGACACAGAGGGTTTGAAAGGGCAGCAATGACATTGTAAACATTTAATGGACAGGGACCCTCCAAAGGGTAAGACAGACCCATTTAGTTCCCGGGACACTATGTTACTTTAGAACTTCGCTCATTTTTACAAAGGGGCTGTCAGAAGGGTCGCACACACATCTCATGAATAAGGGCTCCTGAAAAGGTAGCATGAACCTATGTAGTTCCAAGTATCTACATGGGCTGGGACCCTAGAAAATATGTGGAGGGCCTCAAAAAGATCTAGACAGAGTCGAGCATGCTGAGAATACGGGCAAAGCATAATTTCGAGACCTAGGGTCTTTGAAATAGTAACTTGGACTTACTTAGTCCATGGGACATTGAAAAAATAGGCCGGTATATAAATGTCACGTACAGGGGCTCCCGAAAGAGTAACAACTCTATTTAGTTCGAGGGATATTGTGAAAATGGGCAGGGTACAAAATTCACTTAATAGGGGCTGATGGAAGGGTCGCACACATACACCTACGTAGTATCTAATGAATAAGGGCTATCGAAACCTACATGGGCTGGGACCCTAGTTCCAGGGATACCGTAAAAATGGGCAGAGTACAAAATTCACCTAATAGGGGCTGTCGGAAGGGTCGCACACACATCTACCTAGTATCTAATGAATAAGGGCTATCGAAACCTACATGGGCTGTGACGCTAGATCTAGGGATATTGTCAAAATGGGCAGAGTACAAAATTCACGTAATAGGGGCTGTCGGAAGGGTACCACACACCTACTTAGTTCCAAGGACCGACATATGACGAGACTGGAATGTTACCCGCAGAAGCTATTCAAGGGCCACACAAACTTAGCATAGTAAGAAAAGGGACAATGTAATTTCAAGACACAGAGGGTTTGAAAGGGCAGCAATGACATTGTAAACATTTAATGGACAGGGACCCTCCAAAGGGTAAGACAGACCCATTTAGTTCCCGGGACATTGTATGTTACTTTAGAACTTCGCTCATTTTTACAAAGGGGCTGTCAGAAGGGTCGCACACACATCTCATGAATAAGGGCTCCTGAAAAGATAGCATGAACCTATGTAGTTCCAAGTATCTTCTACATGGGCTGGGACCCTAGAAAATATGTAAAGGGTCTTAAAAAACCTAGACAGAGTCGAGCATGCTGAGAATACGGGCAAAGCATAATTTCGAGACGTAGGGTCTTTGAAATGGTAACTTGGACTTACTTA
Organism: Pholcus phalangioides; assembly: GCF_987345545.1. Lineage (NCBI taxonomy): Eukaryota > Metazoa > Arthropoda > Arachnida > Araneae > Pholcidae > Pholcus > Pholcus phalangioides. The sequence goes on from NW_028301607.1 coordinate 19,418,162, forward strand.
GTCCATGGGACATTGAAAAAATAGTCCGGTATATAAATGTCACGTACAGGGGCTCCCGAAAGGGTAACAACTCTATTTAGTTCGAGGGATATTGTAAAAATGGGCAAAGTACAAAATTCACATAGAAAGGGGCTGTCGGAAGGGTCGCACACACACAACTACTTGGTATCTCATGAATAAGGGCACCTGTAAAAGTTGGCATAAACCTATGTAGTTCTAAGTATCTACATGGGCCCTAGAAAATATGTAAAGGGTCTTAAAAAAATCTAGACAGAGTCGAGCATGCTGACAATACGGGCAAAGCATAATTTCGAGACGTAGGGTCTTTGAAATAACAAATTGGACTTACCAGTGCATGGGACATTGAAAAAATAGGCCGGTATATAAATGTCACGTACAGGGGCTCCCGAAAGGGTAACAACTCTATTTAGTTCCAGGGATATTGTAAAAATGGGCAGAGTACAAAATTCACTTAATAGGGGCTGTTGGTAGGGTCGCACACACACACCTACGTAGTAGCCCATGAATAAGGGCTCTTGGAAGGGTAGCAGGAACCTACTTAGTTCTAAGTTCCTATATGGGACCCTAGTTCCAGAGATATTCTAAAAATGGGCAAAGTACAAAATTCACATAGAAAGGGGCTGTTGGAAGGGTCGCACACATACCTACCTATTATCTAATGAATAAGGGCTATCGAAACCTACACGGGCTGGGACCCTAGTTCCAGGGATACCGTAAAAATGGGCAGAGTACAAAATTCACCTAATAGGGGCTGTCGGAAGGGTCGCACACACACCTACCTAGTATCTAATGAATAAGGGGTATCGAAACCTACATGGGCTGGGACGCTAGATCTAGGGATATTGTCAAAATGGGCAGAGTACAAAATTCACCTAATAGGGGCTGTCGGAAGGGTACCACACTCCTACTTAGTTCCAAGGACCGACATATGACGAGACTGGAATGTTACCCGCAGAAGCTATTCAAGGGCCACACAAACTTAGCATAGTAAGAAAAGGGACAATGTAATTTCAAGACACAGAGGGTTTGAAAGGGCAGCAATGACATTGTAAACATTTAATGGACAGGGACCCTCCAAAGGGTAAGACAGACCCATTTAGTTCCCGGGACATTGTATGTTACTTTAGAACTTCGCTCATTTTTACAAAGGGGCTGTCAGAAGGGTCGCACACACATCTCATGAATAAGGGCTCCTGAAAAGGTAGCATGAACCTATGTAGTTCCAAGTATCTACATGGGCTGGGACCCTAGAAAATATGTAAAGGGTCTTAAAAAACCTAAACAGAGTCGAGCATGCTGAGAATACGGGCAAAGCATAATTTCGAGACGTAGGGTCTGTGAAATGGTAACTTGGACTTACTTAGTCCATGGGACATTGAAAAAATAGGCCGGTATATAAATGTCACGTACAGGGGCTCCCGAAAGGGTAACAACTCTATTTAGTTCGAGGGATATTGTGAAAATGTGCAGGGTACAAAATTCACTTAATAGGGCCTGATGGAAGGGTTGCACACACACACCTACGTAGTATCTAATGAATAAGGGCTATCGAAACCTACATGGGCTGGGACCCTAGTTCCAGGGATACTGTAAAAATGGGCAGAGTACAAAATTCACTTAATAGGGGCTGTCGGAAGGGTCGCACACACATCTACCTAGTATCTAATGAATAAGGGCTATCGAAACCTACATGGGCTGGGATGCTAGATCTAGGGATATTGTCAAAATGGGCAGAGTACAAAATTCACGTAATAGGGGCTGTCGGAAGGGTACCACACACCTACTTAGTTCCAAGGACCGACATATGACGAGACTGGAATGTTACCCGCAGAAGCTATTCAAGGGCCACACAAACTTAGCATAGTAAGAAAAGGGACAATGTAATTTCAAGACACAGAGGGTTTGAAAGGGCAGCAATGACATTGTAAACATTTAATGGACAGGGACCCTCCAAAGGGTAAGACAGACCCATTTAGTTCCCGGGACATTGTATGTTACTTTAGAACTTCGCTCATTTTTACAAAGGGGCTGTCAGAAGGGTCGCACACACATCTCATGAATAAGGGCTCCTGAAAAGTTAGGATGAACCTATGTAGTTCCAAGTATCTACATGGGCTGTATAGGGGCATAATAGAGGCTGTTGGAAGGGTCGCACACACACACCTACGTAGTATCTCATGAATAAGGGCTCTTGGAAGGGTAGCATGAACCTACTTAGTTCTAAGTGCCTACATAGGCTGGGACCCTAGTTCCAGGGATATTGTAAAAATGGGCAAAGTACAAAATTCACCTAATAGGGGCTGTCGGAAGGGTCGCACACACATCTACCTAGTATCTAATGAATAAGGGCTATCGAAACCTACATGGGCTGGGACGCTAGATCTAGGGATATTGTCAAAATGGGCAGAGTACAAAATTCACCTAATAGGGACTGTCAGAAGGGTACCACACACCTACTTAGTTCCAAGGACCGACATATGACGAGACTGGAATGTTACCCGCAGAAGCTATTCAAGGGCCACACAAACTTAGCATAGTAAGAAAAGGGACAATGTAATTTCAAGACACAGAGGGTTTGAAAGGGCAGCAATGACATTGTAAACATTTAATGGACAGGGACCCTCCAAAGGGTAAGACAGACCCATTTAGTTCCCGGGACATTGTATGTTACTTTAGAACTTTGCTCATTTTTACAAAGGGGCTGTCAGAAGGGTCGCACACAGTTCGAAAAAAGCGTGTTTGTACATCACACCCTCTATGGTTCACGGATAGCGTGCGGAACCTTTATCTTGAAAAGAAAAGAGCATTCAGAGAGTATAAAAGTGGACGAGGTGACCTATCATTGTTTACTGATAAAAGAAGACTGTTGAAGAAAGCGATAAGGGATAGTAAAAAGCAAGTTGAATCTAGGTTGGCAGATAACATTGGCTCTGACCCAAAATCATTTTTTCGATACGTCAATAATGGATGTAAGGGGACAGTTGGCCCCCTCTCGATAGGAGGCTCAAAAGTAGAGAGCAATGTAGGCATGTGTAGTGCTTTCAATGACTTTTTCGCGTCGGTTTTTAATGGAGATAATGATATTCGATATACGGGTGTTGCATGGGGTAATAAAACGCTCAACGATATTCAAGTGGAAGACGTGGAGGTCCTAAATCTTCTAAGAAATGTATGTGCAAGCAAAGCACCAGGACCAGATGATATCTATCCCAGGGTTCTCAGGGAAGGTGCTAATGAATTGTTGGGGCCAGTCGCACAGATATACAGGAGTAGTGTTGCTGAGGGTATCGTCCCGAGAGATTGGAAACTGGCTAACGTTGTTCCGATATTTAAGAAGGGTAGTAGAGAAGTGGTGTCTAATTATCGTCCAGTGAGTTTGACGAGCTCCCTCTCGAAAATTTTGGAAATTATCATCAAAAGGCAGTTTGTGAAGTGGATAGACGAGAATAATGTATTGTCGGATAATCAGCATGGGTTCAGGAAGGGGAAGTCATGTGTAACTAACCTCCTTTGCTTCTATGATTACGTGACTAAGGCTTTGGGTAAGAGCAAAAATGTCGACGTTGTTTACCTTGATTTCCAGAAGGCATTCGATCGGGTCCAACATGGCAAACTCTTGAAGCGTTTACACGAGATTGGAATAGGGGGCAACTTGCTGAATTGGATAGAATCGTGGTTAAGAGATAGGTCGCAACGAGTTATGGTGAACGGGGAATTCTCTGGTTGGACAGACGTCACAAGTGGAGTTCCTCAGGGAAGTGTCCTTGGCCCCATACTTTTTTCACTTTTTATCGATAAACTCGATCAGGGTATCGATGGAATTACTAGCAAATTCGCAGATGATGTGAAGCTAATGGGGGTAATCGGGAATGAAAGCGATAGGGAGTTGCTCCAGACCAACTTAAACAAGATTGCAGCATGGGCAAATGAATGGAGCATGACGTTTAGCGTAGATAAGTGCATGGTCGCTCATTTTGGTTCGAACAACCAACGGTTCTCTTACGAGTTGAATGGTGTCACTATCCCGGATGCAACTAGAGTCACCGATTTGGGAATTCTCATTGACGAGCGACTTAAGTTTTCTGAACATTGTTCAGCGGTTGTCAAAAAAGCGAATAGAATGCTTGGTCTCATTTTCAAAAAGGTCTCTTCGCGTTCTCCTAAAGTCATTCTTCCGCTTTTTCGAGGCTTAGTTCGTCCTGGACTGGAGTATGCTGTAAGGTTTTGGAGACCATACCTACAGAGGGACATAGACTTGGTTGAAGGGGTGCAGAGAAGAGCTACGCGTGTCCTTATTGGCACACAGGGCTTGAGTTATGAAGAAAGACTTCATTTTTTGAATATGTTTACATTGGATGAACGCAGGTGTCGAGGAGATATGATCGAAGTGTTCAAAATTTTCAATGGGATGGATAGGATGGACCATGAACTTTTAGTACACCGCCAATCGACTGCTTTTACAAGGGGACACCAGTATCGATTGGTGAGGGACAATGCAAGGTTATGGTGTCGCAGGGAATTTTTCTCCAATAGGGTTGTTAATAAATGGAATAGCTTACCCCCGGAGGTAGTAAATTGTAACACAATTGACACGTTTAAAAAGAAATACGATAAACATGTTGGGGTAAATCGAGAAGCTATCCATTCTTAGAATAAGACAACCATAAGTATTCTTTATGGGCATTGTATAATATTTTATCATGTGTATATATTGTTTGTAATTTGTGTTAATTGCATTTTTAATTGGGTTGCTGTATTTTTGAAACATATGACAACCATATTTTTATGGGCATCTTTTTATCAGCCACCTCGTTGGGCATTTTGCCTGTTGTGGCGTTGTATTTGTATTTGTATTGTAAACATTTAATGGACAGGTACCCTCCAAAGGGTAAGACAGACCCATTTAGTTCCCGGGACATTGTATGTTACTTTAGAACTTCGCTCATTTTTACAAAGGGGCTGTCAGAAGGGTCGCACACACATCTCATGAATAAGGGCTCCTGAAAAGATACCATGAACCTATGTAGTTCCAAGTATCTTCTACATGGGCTGGGACCCTAGAAAATATGTAAAGGGTCTTAAAAAACCTAGACAGAGTCGAGCATGCTGAGAATACGGGCAAAGCATAATTTCGAGACGTAGGGTCTTTGAAATGGTAACTTGGACTTACTTAGTCCATGGGACATTGAAAAAATAGTCCGGTATATAAATGTCACGTACAGGGGCTCCCGAAAGGGTAACAACTCTATTTAGTTCGAGGGATATTGTAAAAATGGGCAAAGTACAAAATTCACATAGAAAGGGGCTGTCGGAAGGGTCGCACACACACAACTACTTGGTATCTCATGAATAAGGGCACCAGTAAAAGTTGGCATAAACCTATGTAGTTCTAAGTATCTACATGGGCCCTAGAAAATATGTAAAGGGTCTTAAAAAAATCTAGACAGAGTCGAGCTTGCTGACAATACGGGCAAAGCATAATTTCGAGACGTAGGGTCTTTGAAATAACAAATTGGACTTACCAGTCCATGGGACATTGAAAAAATAGGCCGGTTTATAAATGTCACGTACAGGGGCTCCCGAAAGGGTAACAACTCTATTTAGTTCCAGGGATATTGTAAAAATGGGCAGAGTACAAAATTCACTTAATAGGGGCTGTTGGTAGGGTTGCACACACACACCTACGTAGTAGCCCATGAATAAGGGCTCTTGGAAGGGTAGCATGAACCTACTTAGTTCTAAGTTCCTATATGGGACCCTAGTTCCAGAGATATTCTAAAAATGGGCAAAGTACAAAATTCACATAGAAAGGGGCTGTTGGAAGGGTCGCACACATACCTACCTAGTATCTAATGAATAAGGGCTATCGAAACCTACATGGGCTGGGACCCTAGTTCCAGGGATACCGTAAAAATGGGCAGAGTACAAAATTCACATAGAAAGGGGATGTCGGAAGGGTCGCACACACACCTACCTAGTATCTAATGAATAAGGGCTATCGAAACCTACATGGGCTGACACGCTAGATCTAGGGATATTGTCAAAATGGGCAGAGTACAAAATTCACCTAATAGGGACTGTCAGAAGGGTACCACACACCTACTTAGTTCCAAGGACCGACATATGACGAGACTGGAATGTTACCCGCAGAAGCTATTCAAGGGCCACACAAACTTAGCATAGTAAGAAAAGGGACAATGTAATTTCAAGACACAGAGGGTTTGAAAGGGTAGCAACGACATTGTAAACATTCAATGGACAGGGATCCTCCAAAGGGTAAGACAGACCTATTTAGTTCCCGGCACATTGTAAAAATGGACGAAGTTCTAAAGTAACATAGAAAGGGGCTGTCAGAAGGGTCACACACTCACCTACCTGGTATCTCATGAATAAGGGCCCCTGAAAAGGTAGCACGAAGCTATGTAGTTTTAAGTATGTACAAGGGCTGGAACCCTAAAAGCTATGTAGAGAGTCTCAAAAACCTAAAAAGAATCGAGCATGCTGAGAATAAGGGCAAAGCATATATTCGAGACGTAGGGTGTTTGAAATGGTAACTTGGACTTACTTAGTCCATGGGACATTGGAAAAATAGGCCGGAATATAAATGTCACGTACAGGGTCTCCCAAAAGGGTAGCACAACTCTATTAAATTCCAAAGATATTGTAAAAATGGGCAGAGTACAAAATTCACCTAATAGGGGCTGTCGGAAGGGTAGCACACACATACTCAGTTCCAAGGACCTACATATGACGAGATTGGAACGTTACCTACAGAAGTTATTCAAGGTCCACACAAACTTAGCATTGTAAGAAAAGGGACGATGTAATTTCATGACACAGAGGGTTTGGAAGGCTAGCAACAACATTGTCAACATTCATTGGACAGGGACCCTCGAAAGGGTAAGACAGACCTATTTAGTTCCCGGGACTTTGTAAAAATGGGCGAAGTTCTATAGTAACATGAAAAGGGGCTGTTGGAAGGGTCGCACACACACCTACCTAGTATCTCATGAATAAGGGCTATCGGAAGGGTAGCACGAACCTATGTAGTTCAAAGTATCTACATGGGCTGGGACCCTAGAAGTTATGTGGAGGGCCTCAAAAAGATCTAGACAGAGTCGAGCATGCTGAGAATACGGGCAAAGCATAATTTCGAGACCTAGGGTCTTTGAAATAGTAACTTGGACTTACTTAGTCCATGGGACATTGAAAAAATAGGCCGGAATATAAATGTCACATACAGGGTCTCCCAAAAGGGTAGCACAACTCTATTTAGTTCCAAAGATATTGTAAATATTGGCAGAGTACCACATTCACTTAATAGGGGCTGTCAGAACGGTCGCACAAACACCTACCTAGTATCTCATGAATAAGGGCTCTCGGAAGGGTAGTGTGAACATACTTAGTTCTAAGTACCTATATGGGCTGGGACCCTAGTTCGAGGGATACCATAAAAATGGGCAAAGTACAAAATTTCAATAGAAAGGGGCTGTCGGAAGGGTACCACACACCTACTTAGTTCCAAGGACCTACATATGACGAGATTGGAACGTTACCTACAGAAGCTATTCAAGGGCCACACAAACTTAGCATAGTAAGAAAAGGGACAATGTAATTTCAAGACACAGAGGGTTTGAAAGGGCAGCAATGACATTGTAAACATTTAATGGACAGGGACCCTCCAAAGGGTAAGACAGACCCATTTAGTTCCCGGGACATTGTATGTTACTTTAGAACTTCGCTCATTTTTACAAAGGGGCTGTCAGAAGGGTCGCACACACATCTCATGAATAAGGGCTCCTGAAAAGTTAGCATGAACCTATGTAGTTCCAAGTATCTACATGGGCTGTATAGGGGCATAATAGAGGCTGTTGGAAGGGTCGCACACACACAACTACTTGGTATCTCATGAATAAGGGCACCTGTAAAAGTTGGCATAAACCTATGTAGTTCTAAGTATCTACATGGGCCCTAGAAAATATGTAAAGGGTCTTAAAAAATCTAGACAGAGTCGAGCATGCTGACAATACGGGCAAAGCATAATTTCGAGACGTAGGGTCTTTGAAATAACAAATTGGACTTACCAGTCCATGGGACATTGAAAAAATAGGCCGGTATATAAATGTCACGTAGAGGGGCTCCCGAAAGGGTAACAACTCTATTTAGTTCCAGGGATATTGTAAAAATGGGCAGGGTACAAAATTCACTTAATAGGGGCTGATGGAAGGGTCGCACACACACACCTACGTAGTATCTAATGAATAAGGGCTATCGAAACCTACATGGGCTGGGACCCTAGTTCCAGGGATACTGTAAAAATGGGCAGAGTACAAAATTCACCTAATAGGGGCTGTCGGAAGGGTCGCACACACATCCACCTAGTATCTAATGAATAAGGGCTATCGAAACCTACATGGGCTGGGATGCTAGATCTAGGGATATTGTCAAAATGGGCAGAGTACAAAATTCACGTAATAGGGGCTGTCGGAAGGGTACCACACACCTACTTAGTTCCAAGGACCGACATATGACGAGACTGGAATGTTACCCGCAGAAGCTATCCAAGGGCCACACAAACTTAGCATAGTAAGAAAAGGGACAATGTAATTTCAAGACACAGAGGGTTTGAAAGGGCAGCAATGACATTGCAAACATTTAATGGACAGGGACCCTCCAAAGGGTAAGACAGACCCATTTAGTTCCCGGGACATTGTATGTTACTTTAGAACTTCGCTCATTTTTACAAAGGGGCTGTCAGAAGGGTCGCACACACATCTCATGAATAAGGGCTCCTGAAAAGTTAGGATGAACCTATGTAGTTCCAAGTATCTACATGGGCTGTATAGGGGCATAATAGAGGCTGTTGGAAGGGTCGCACACACACACCTACGTAGTATCTCATGAATAAGGGCTCTTGGAAGGGTAGCATGAACCTACTTAGTTCTAAGTGCCTACATAGGCTGGGACCCTAGTTCCAGGGATATTGTAAAAATGGGCAAAGTACAAAATTCACCTAATAGGGGCTGTCGGAAGGGTCGCACACACATCTACCTAGTATCTAATGAATAAGGGCTATCGAAACCTACATGGGCTGGGACGCTAGATCTAGGGATATTGTCAAAATGGGCAGAGTACAAAATTCACCTAATAGGGACTGTCAGAAGGGTACCACACACCTACTTAGTTCCAAGGACCGACATATGACGAGACTAGAATGTTACCCGCAGAAGCTATTCAAGGGCCACACAAACTTAGCATAGTAAGAAAAGGGACAATGTAATTTCAAGACACAGAGGGTTTGAAAGGGCAGCAATGACATTGTAAACATTTAATGGACCGGTACCCTCCAAAGGGTAAGACAGACCCATTTAGTTCCCGGGACATTGTATGTTACTTTAGAACTTCGCTCATTTTTACAAAGGGGCTGTCAGAAGGGTCGCACACACATCTCATGAATAAGGGCTCCTGAAAAGTTAGCATGAACCTATGTAGTTCCAAGTATCTACATGGGCTGTATAGGGGCATAATAGAGGCTGTTGGAAGGGTCGCACACACACACCTACGTAGTATCTCAAGAATAAGGGCCCTTGGAAGGGTAGCATGAACCTACTTAGTTCTAAGTGCCTACATGGGCTGGGACCCTAGTTCCAGGGATATTGTAAAAATGAGCAAAGTACAAAATTCACATAGAAAGGGGCTGTCGGAAGGGTCGCACACACACAACTACTTGGTATCTCATGAATAAGGGCACCTGTAAAAGTTGGCATAAACCTATGTAGTTCTAAGTATCTACATGGGCCCTAGAAAATATGTAAAGGGTCTTAAAAAATCTAGACAGAGTCGAGCATGCTGACAATACGGGCAAAGCATAATTTCGAGACGTAGGGTCTTTGAAATAACAAATTGGACTTACCAGTCCATGGGACATTGAAAAAATAGGCCGGTATATAAATGTCACGTAGAGGGGCTCCCGAAAGGGTAACAACTCTATTTAGTTCCAGGGATATTGTAAAAATGGGCAGGGTACAAAATTCACTTAATAGGGGCTGATGGAAGGGTTGCACACACACACCTACGTAGTATCTAATGAATAAGGGCTATCGAAACCTACATGGGCTGGGACCCTAGTTCCAGGGATACTGTAAAAATGGGCCGAGTACAAAATTCACCTAATAGGGGCTGTCGGAAGGGTCGCACACACATCTACCTAGTATCTAATGAATAAGGGCTATCAAAACCTACATGGGCTGGGACGCTAGATCTAGGGATATTGTCAAAATGGGCAGAGTACAAAATTCACCTAATAGGGGCTGTCGGAAGGGTACCACACACCTACTTAGTTCCATGGACCGACATATGACGAGACTGGAATGTTACCCGCAGAAGCTATTCAAGGGCCACACAAACTTAGCATAGTAAGAAAAGAGACAATGTAATTTCAAGACACAGAGGGTTTGAAAGGGCAGCAATGACATTGTAAACATTTAATGGACAGGGACCCTCCAAAGGGTAAGACAGACCCATTTAGTTCCCGGGACATTGTATGTTACTTTAAAACTTCACTCATTTTTACAAAGGGGCTGTCAGAAGGGTCGCACACACATCTCATGAATAAGGGCTCCTGAAAAGGTAGCATGAACCTATGTAGTTCCAAGTATCTTCTACATGGGCTGGGACCCTAGAAAATATGTAAAGGGTCTTAAAAAACCTAGACAGAGTCGAGCATGCTGAGAATACGGGCAAAGCATAATTTCGAGACGTAGGGTCTTTGAAATGGTAACTTGGACTTACTTAGTCCATGGGACATTGAGAAAATAGGCCGGTATATAAATGTCACGTACAGGGGCTCCCGAAAAGGTAACAACTCTATTTAGTTTGAGGGATATTGTAAAAATGGGCAGGGTACAAAATTCACTTAATAGAGGCTGATGGAAGGGTCGCACACACACACACCTACGTAGTAGCTCATGAATAAGGGCTCTTGGAAGGGTAGCATGAACCTACTTAGTTCTAAGTGCCTATATGGGACCCTAGTTCCAGATATATTCTAAAAATGGGCAAAGTACAAAATTCACATAGAAAGGGGCTGTTGGAAGGGTCGCACACATACCTACCTAGTATCTAATGAATAAGGGCTATCGAAACCTACATGGGCTGGGACCCTAGTTCCAGGGATACTGTAAAAATGGGCAGAGTACAAAATTCACCTAATAGGGGCTGTCGGAAGGGTCACACACACATCTACCTAGTATCTAATGAATAAGGGCTATCGAAACCTACATGGGCTGGGATGCTAGATCTAGGGATATTGTCAAAATGGGCAGAGTACAAAATTCATCTAATAGGGGCTGTTGGAAGGTTATCACACACCTACTTAGTTCCAAGGACCTACATATGACGAGATTGGAACGTTACCTACAGAAGCTATTCAAGGGCCACACAAACTTAGCATAGTAAGAAAAGGGACAATGTAATTTCAAGACACAGAGGGTTTGAAAGGGCAGCAATGACATTGTAAACATTTAATGGACAGGGACCCTCCAAAGGGTAAGACAGACCCACTTAGTTCCCGGGACATTGTATGTTACTTTAGAACTTCGCTCATTTTTACAAAGGGGCTGTCAGAAGGGTCGCACACACATCTCATGAATAAGGGCTCCTGAAAAGTTAGCATGAACCTATGTAGTTCCAAGTATCTACATGGGCTGTATAGGGGCATAATAGAGGCTGTTGGAAGGGTCGCACACACACACCTACGTAGTATCTCAAGAATAAGGGCTCTTGGAAGGGTAGCATGAACCTACTTAGTTCTAAGTGCCTACATGGGCTGGGACCCTAGTTCCAGGGATATTGTAAAAATGAGCAAAGTACAAAATTCACATAGAAAGGGGCTGTCGGAAGGGTCGCACACACACAACTACTTGGTATCTCATGAATAAGGGCACCTGTAAAAGTTGGCATAAACCTATGTAGTTCTAAGTATCTACATGGGCCCTAGAAAATATGTAAAGGGTCTTAAAAAATCTAGACAGAGTCGAGCATGCTGACAATACGGGCAAAGCATAATTTCGAGACGTAGGGTCTTTGAAATAACAAATTGGACTTACCAGTCCATGGGACATTGAAAAAATAGGCCGGTATATAAATGTCACGTAGAGGGGCTCCCGAAAGGGTAACAACTCTATTTAGTTCCAGGAATATTGTAAAAATGGGCAGGGTACAAAATTCACTTAATAGGGGCTGATGGAAGGGTCGCACACACACACCTACGTAGTATCTAATGAATAAGGGCTATCGAAACCTACATGGGCTGGGACCCTAGTTCCAGGGATACTGTAAAAATGGGCAGAGTACAAAATTCACCTAATAGGGGCTGTCGGAAGGGTCGCACACACATCCACCTAGTATCTAATGAATAAGGGCTATCGAAACCTACATGGGCTGGGACGCTAGATCTAGGGATATTGTCAAAATGGGCAGAGTACAAAATTCACGTAATAGGGACTGTCAGAAGAGTACCACACACCTACTTAGTTCCAAGGACCGACATATGACGAGACTAGAATGTTACCCGCAGAAGCTATTCAAGGGCCACACAAACTTAGCATAGTAAGAAAAGGGACAATGTAATTTCAAGACACAGAGGGTTTGAAAGGGCAGCAATGACATTGTAAACATTTAATGGACAGGTACCCTCCAAAGGGTAAGACAGACCCATTTAGTTCCCGGGACATTGTATGTTACTTTAGAACTTCGCTCATTTTTACAAAGGGGCTGTCAGAAGGGTCGCACACACATCTCATGAATAAGGGCTCCTGAAAAGTTAGGATGAACCTATGTAGTTCCAAGTATCTACATGGGCTGTATAGGGGCATAATAGAGGCTGTTGGAAGGGTCGCACACACACACCTACGTAGTATCTCATCAATAAGGGCTCTTGGAAGGGTAGCATGAACCTACTTAGTTCTAAGTGCCTACATGGGCTGGGACCCTAGTTCCAGGGATATTGTAAAAATGGGCAAAGTACAAAATTCACCTAATAGGGGCTGTCGGAAGGGTCGCACACACATCTACCTAGTATCTAATGAATAAGGGCTATCGAAACCTACATGGGCTGGGACGCTAGATCTAGGGATATTGTCAAAATGGGCAGAGTACAAAATTCACCTAATAGGGACTGTCGGAAGGGTACCACACACCTACTTAGTTCCAAGGACCGACATATGACGAGACTGGAATGTTACCCGCAGAAGCTATTCAAGGGCCACACAAACTTAGCATAGTAAGAAAAGGGACAATGTAATTTCAAGACACAGAGGGTTTGAAAGGGCAGCAATGACATTGTAAACATTTAATGGACAGGTACCCTCCAAAGGGTAAGACAGACCCATTTAGTTCCCGGGACATTGTATGTTACTTTAGAACTTCGCTCATTTTTACAAAGGGGCTGTCAGAAGGGTCGCACACACATCTCATGAATAAGGGCTCCTGAAAAGATACCATGAACCTATGTAGTTCCAAGTATCTTCTACATGGGCTGGGACCCTAGAAAATATGTAAAGTGTCTTAAAAAACCTAGACAGAGTCGAGCATGCTGAGAATACGGGCAAAGCATAATTTCGAGACGTAGGGTCTTTGAAATGGTAACTTGGACTTACTTAGTCCATGGGACATTGAAAAAATAGTCCGGTATATAAATGTCACGTACAGGGGCTCCCGAAAGGGTAACAACTCTATTTAGTTCGAGGGATATTGTAAAAATGGGCAAAGTACAAAATTCACATAGAAAGGGGCTGTCGGAAGGGTCGCACACACACAACTACTTGGTATCTCATGAATAAGGGCACCTGTAAAAGTTGGCATAAACCTATGTAGTTCTAAGTATCTACATGGGCCCTAGAAAATATGTAAAGGGTCTTAAAAAAATCTAGACAGAGTCGAGCATGCTGACAATACGGGCAAAGCATAATTTCGAGACGTAGGGTCTTTGAAATAACAAATTGGACTTACCAGTCCATGGGACATTGAAAAAATAGGCCGGTATATAAATGTCACGTACAGGGGCTCCCGAAAGGGTAACAACTCTATTTAGTTCCAGGGATATTGTAAAAATGGGCAGAGTACAAAATTCACTTAATAGGGGCTGTTGGTAGGGTTGCACACACACACCTACGTAGTAGCCCATGAATAAGGGCTCTTGGAAGGGTAGCATGAACCTACTTAGTTCTAAGTTCCTATATGGGACCCTAGTTCCAGAGATATTCTAAAAATGGGCAAAGTACAAAATTCACATAGAAAGGGGCTGTTGGAAGGGTCGCACACATACCTACCTAGTATCTAATGAATAAGGGCTATCGAAACCTACATGGGCTGGGACCCTAGTTCCAGGGATACCGTAAAAATGGGCAGAGTACAAAATTCACATAGAAAGGGGATGTCGGAAGGGTCGCACACACACCTACCTAGTATCTAATGAATAAGGGCTATCGAAACCTACATGGGCTGACACGCTAGATCTAGGGATATTGTCAAAATGGGCAGAGTACAAAATTCACCTAATAGGGGCTGTCGGAAGGGTACCACACACCTACTTAGTTCCAAGGACCGACATATGACGAGACTGGAATGTTACCCGCAGAAGCTATTCAAGGGCCACACAAACTTAGCATAGTAAGAAAAGGGACAATGTAATTTCAAGACACAGAGGGTTTGAAAGGGCAGCAATGACATTGTAAACATTTAATGGACAGGGACCCTCCAAAGGGTAAGACAGACCCATTTAGTTCCCGGGACACTATGTTACTTTAGAACTTCGCTCATTTTTACAAAGGGGCTGTCAGAACGGTCGCACAAACACCTACCTAGTATCTCATGAATAAGGGCTCTCGGAAGGGTAGCATGAACATACTTAGTTCTAAGTACCTATATGGGCTGGGACCCTAGTTCCAGGGATATTGTAAAAATGGGCAGAGTACAAAATTCATCTAATAGGGGCTGTTGGAAGGTTATCACACACCTACTTAGTTCCAAGGACCTACATATGACGAGATTGGAACGTTACCTACAGAAGCTATTCAAGGGCCACACAAACTTAGCATAGTAAGAAAAGGGACAATGTAATTTCAAGACACAGAGGGTTTGAAAGGGCAGCAATGACATTGTAAACATTTAATGGACAGGGACCCTCCAAAGGGTAAGACAGACCCATTTAGTTCCCGGGACATTGTATGTTACTTTAGAACTTCGCTCATTTTTACAAAGGGGCTGTCAGAAGGGTCGCACACACATCTCATGAATAAGGGCTCCTGAAAAGTTAGCATGAACCTATGTAGTTCCAAGTATCTACATGGGCTGTATAGGGGCATAATAGAGGCTGTTGGAAGGGTCGCACACACACACCTACGTAGTATCTCAAGAATAAGGGCTCTTGGAAGGGTAGCATGAACCTACTTAGTTCTAAGTGCCTACATGGGCTGGGACCCTAGTTCCAGGGATATTGTAAAAATGAGCAAAGTACAAAATTCACATAGAAAGGGGCTGTCGGAAGGGTCGCACACACACAACTACTTGGTATCTCATGAATAAGGGCACCTGTAAAAGTTGGCATAAACCTATGTAGTTCTAAGTATCTACATGGGCCCTAGAAAATATGTAAAGGGTCTTAAAAAATCTAGACAGAGTCGAGCATGCTGACAATACGGGCAAAGCATAATTTCGAGACGTAGGGTCTTTGAAATAACAAATTGGACTTACCAGTCCATGGGACATTGAAAAAATAGGCCGGTATATAAATGTCACGTAGAGGGGCTCCCGAAAGGGTAACAACTCTATTTAGTTCCAGGAATATTGTAAAAATGGGCAGGGTACAAAATTCACTTAATAGGGGCTGATGGAAGGGTCGCACACACACACCTACGTAGTATCTAATGAATAAGGGCTATCGAAACCTACATGGGCTGGGACCCTAGTTCCAGGGATACTGTAAAAATGGGCAGAGTACAAAATTCACCTAATAGGGGCTGTCGGAAGGGTCGCACACACATCCACCTAGTATCTAATGAATAAGGGCTATCGAAACCTACATGGGCTGGGACGCTAGATCTAGGGATATTGTCAAAATGGGCAGAGTACAAAATTCACGTAATAGGGACTGTCAGAAGAGTACCACACACCTACTTAGTTCCAAGGACCGACATATGACGAGACTAGAATGTTACCCGCAGAAGCTATTCAAGGGCCACACAAACTTAGCATAGTAAGAAAAGGGACAATGTAATTTCAAGACACAGAGGGTTTGAAAGGGCAGCAATGACATTGTAAACATTTAATGGACAGGTACCCTCCAAAGGGTAAGACAGACCCATTTAGTTCCCGGGACATTGTATGTTACTTTAGAACTTCGCTCATTTTTACAAAGGGGCTGTCAGAAGGGTCGCACACACATCTCATGAATAAGGGCTCCTGAAAAGTTAGGATGAACCTATGTAGTTCCAAGTATCTACATGGGCTGTATAGGGGCATAATAGAGGCTGTTGGAAGGGTCGCACACACACACCTACGTAGTATCTCATCAATAAGGGCTCTTGGAAGGGTAGCATGAACCTACTTAGTTCTAAGTGCCTACATGGGCTGGGACCCTAGTTCCAGGGATATTGTAAAAATGGGCAAAGTACAAAATTCACCTAATAGGGGCTGTCGGAAGGGTCGCACACACATCTACCTAGTATCTAATGAATAAGGGCTATCGAAACCTACATGGGCTGGGACGCTAGATCTAGGGATATTGTCAAAATGGGCAGAGTACAAAATTCACCTAATAGGGACTGTCGGAAGGGTACCACACACCTACTTAGTTCCAAGGACCGACATATGACGAGACTGGAATGTTACCCGCAGAAGCTATTCAAGGGCCACACAAACTTAGCATAGTAAGAAAAGGGACAATGTAATTTCAAGACACAGAGGGTTTGAAAGGGCAGCAATGACATTGTAAACATTTAATGGACAGGTACCCTCCAAAGGGTAAGACAGACCCATTTAGTTCCCGGGACATTGTATGTTACTTTAGAACTTCGCTCATTTTTACAAAGGGGCTGTCAGAAGGGTCGCACACACATCTCATGAATAAGGGCTCCTGAAAAGATACCATGAACCTATGTAGTTCCAAGTATCTTCTACATGGGCTGGGACCCTAGAAAATATGTAAAGTGTCTTAAAAAACCTAGACAGAGTCGAGCATGCTGAGAATACGGGCAAAGCATAATTTCGAGACGTAGGGTCTTTGAAATGGTAACTTGGACTTACTTAGTCCATGGGACATTGAAAAAATAGTCCGGTATATAAATGTCACGTACAGGGGCTCCCGAAAGGGTAACAACTCTATTTAGTTCGAGGGATATTGTAAAAATGGGCAAAGTACAAAATTCACATAGAAAGGGGCTGTCGGAAGGGTCGCACACACACAACTACTTGGTATCTCATGAATAAGGGCACCTGTAAAAGTTGGCATAAACCTATGTAGTTCTAAGTATCTACATGGGCCCTAGAAAATATGTAAAGGGTCTTAAAAAAATCTAGACAGAGTCGAGCATGCTGACAATACGGGCAAAGCATAATTTCGAGACGTAGGGTCTTTGAAATAACAAATTGGACTTACCAGTCCATGGGACATTGAAAAAATAGGCCGGTATATAAATGTCACGTACAGGGGCTCCCGAAAGGGTAACAACTCTATTTAGTTCCAGGGATATTGTAAAAATGGGCAGAGTACAAAATTCACTTAATAGGGGCTGTTGGTAGGGTTGCACACACACACCTACGTAGTAGCCCATGAATAAGGGCTCTTGGAAGGGTAGCATGAACCTACTTAGTTCTAAGTTCCTATATGGGACCCTAGTTCCAGAGATATTCTAAAAATGGGCAAAGTACAAAATTCACATAGAAAGGGGCTGTTGGAAGGGTCGCACACATACCTACCTAGTATCTAATGAATAAGGGCTATCGAAACCTACATGGGCTGGGACCCTAGTTCCAGGGATACCGTAAAAATGGGCAGAGTACAAAATTCACATAGAAAGGGGATGTCGGAAGGGTCGCACACACACCTACCTAGTATCTAATGAATAAGGGCTATCGAAACCTACATGGGCTGACACGCTAGATCTAGGGATATTGTCAAAATGGGCAGAGTACAAAATTCACCTAATAGGGGCTGTCGGAAGGGTACCACACACCTACTTAGTTCCAAGGACCGACATATGACGAGACTGGAATGTTACCCGCAGAAGCTATTCAAGGGCCACACAAACTTAGCATAGTAAGAAAAGGGACAATGTAATTTCAAGACACAGAGGGTTTGAAAGGGCAGCAATGACATTGTAAACATTTAATGGACAGGGACCCTCCAAAGGGTAAGACAGACCCATTTAGTTCCCGGGACACTATGTTACTTTAGAACTTCGCTCATTTTTACAAAGGGGCTGTCAGAACGGTCGCACAAACACCTACCTAGTATCTCATGAATAAGGGCTCTCGGAAGGGTAGCATGAACATACTTAGTTCTAAGTACCTATATGGGCTGGGACCCTAGTTCCAGGGATATTGTAAAAATGGGCAGAGTACAAAATTCATCTAATAGGGGCTGTTGGAAGGTTATCACACACCTACTTAGTTCCAAGGACCTACATATGACGAGATTGGAACGTTACCTACAGAAGCTATTCAAGGGCCACACAAACTTAGCATAGTAAGAAAAGGGACAATGTAATTTCAAGACACAGAGGGTTTGAAAGGGCAGCAATGACATTGTAAACATTTAATGGACAGGGACCCTCCAAAGGGTAAGACAGACCCATTTAGTTCCCGGGACATTGTATGTTACTTTAGAACTTCGCTCATTTTTACAAAGGGGCTGTCAGAAGGGTCGCACACACATCTCATGAATAAGGGCTCCTGAAAAGTTAGCATGAACCTATGTAGTTCCAAGTATCTACATGGGCTGTATAGGGGCATAATAGAGGCTGTTGGAAGGGTCGCACACACACACCTACGTAGTATCTCAAGAATAAGGGCTCTTGGAAGGGTAGCATGAACCTACTTAGTTCTAAGTGCCTACATGGGCTGGGACCCTAGTTCCAGGGATATTGTAAAAATGAGCAAAGTACAAAATTCACATAGAAAGGGCTGTCGGAAGGGTCGCACACACACAACTACTTGGTATCTCATGAATAAGGGCACCTGTAAAAGTTGGCATAAACCTATGTAGTTCTAAGTATCTACATGGGCCCTAGAAAATATGTAAAGGGTCTTAAAAAAATCTAGACAGAGTCGAGCATGCTGACAATACGGGCAAAGCATAATTTCGAGACGTAGGGTCTTTGAAATAACAAATTGGACTTACCAGTCCATGGGACATTGAAAAAATAGGCCGGTATATAAATGTCACGTAGAGGGGCTCCCGAAAGGGTAACAACTCTATTTAGTTCCAGGGATATTGTAAAAATGGGCAGGGTACAAAATTCACCTAATAGGGGCTGTCGGAAGGGTCGCACACACATCCACCTAGTATCTAATGAATAAGGGCTATCGAAACCTACATGGGCTGGGATGCTAGATCTAGGGATATTGTCAAAATGGGCAGAGTACAAAATTCACGTAATAGGGGCTGTCGGAAGGGTACCACACACCTACTTAGTTCCAAGGACCGACATATGACGAGACTGGAATGTTACCCGCAGAAGCTATCCAAGGGCCACACAAACTTAGCATAGTAAGAAAAGGGACAATGTAATTTCAAGACACAGAGGGTTTGAAAGGGCAGCAATGACATTGCAAACATTTAATGGACAGGGACCCTCCAAAGGGTAAGACAGACCCATTTAGTTCCCGGGACATTGTATGTTACTTTAGAACTTCGCTCATTTTTACAAAGGGGCTGTCAGAAGGGTCGCACACACATCTCATGAATAAGGGCTCCTGAAAAGTTAGGATGAACCTATGTAGTTCCAAGTATCTACATGGGCTGTATAGGGGCATAATAGAGGCTGTTGGAAGGGTCGCACACACACACCTACGTAGTATCTCATGAATAAGGGCTCTTGGAAGGGTAGCATGAACCTACTTAGTTCTAAGTGCCTACATAGGCTGGGACCCTAGTTCCAGGGATATTGTAAAAATGGGCAAAGTACAAAATTCACCTAATAGGGGCTGTCGGAAGGGTCGCACACACATCTACCTAGTATCTAATGAATAAGGGCTATCGAAACCTACATGGGCTGGGACGCTAGATCTAGGGATATTGTCAAAATGGGCAGAGTACAAAATTCACCTAATAGGGACTGTCAGAAGGGTACCACACACCTACTTAGTTCCAAGGACCGACATATGACGAGACTAGAATGTTACCCGCAGAAGCTATTCAAGGGCCACACAAACTTAGCATAGTAAGAAAAGGGACAATGTAATTTCAAGACACAGAGGGTTTGAAAGGGCAGCAATGACATTGTAAACATTTAATGGACAGGTACCCTCCAAAGGGTAAGACAGACCCATTTAGTTCCCGGGACATTGTATGTTACTTTAGAACTTCGCTCATTTTTACAAAGGGGCTGTCAGAAGGGTCGCACACACATCTCATGAATAAGGGCTCCTGAAAAGTTAGGATGAACCTATGTAGTTCCAAGTATCTACATGGGCTGTATAGGGGCATAATAGAGGCTGTTGGAAGGGTCGCACACACACACCTACGTAGTATCTCATCAATAAGGGCTCTTGGAAGGGTAGCATGAACCTACTTAGTTCTAAGTGCCTACATGGGCTGGGACCCTAGTTCCAGGGATATTGTAAAAATGGGCAAAGTACAAAATTCACCTAATAGGGGCTGTCGGAAGGGTCGCACACACATCTACCTAGTATCTAATGAATAAGGGCTATCGAAACCTACATGGGCTGGGACGCTAGATCTAGGGATATTGTCAAAATGGGCAGAGTACAAAATTAACCTAATAGGGACTGTCGGAAGGGTACCACACACCTACTTAGTTCCAAGGACCGACATATGACGAGACTGGAATGTTACCCGCAGAAGCTATTCAAGGGCCACACAAACTTAGCATAGTAAGAAAAGGGACAATGTAATTTCAAGACACAGAGGGTTTGAAAGGGCAGCAATGACATTGTAAACATTTAATGGACAGGTACCCTCCAAAGGGTAAGACAGACCCATTTAGTTCCCGGGACATTGTATGTTACTTTAGAACTTCGCTCATTTTTACAAAGGGGCTGTCAGAAGGGTCGCACACACATCTCATGAATAAGGGCTCCTGAAAAGATAGCATGAACCTATGTAGTTCCAAGTATCTTCTACATGGGCTGGGACCCTAGAAAATATGTAAAGGGTCTTAAAAAACCTAGACAGAGTCGAGCATGCTGAGAATACGGGCAAAGCATAATTTCGAGACGTAGGGTCTTTGAAATGGTAACTTGGACTTACTTAGTCCATGGGACATTGAAAAAATAGTCCGGTATATAAATGTCACGTACAGGGGCTCCCGAAAGGGTAACAACTCTATTTAGTTCGAGGGATATTGTAAAAATGGGCAAAGTACAAAATTCACATAGAAAGGGGCTGTCGGAAGGGTCGCACACACACAACTACTTGGTATCTCATGAATAAGGGCACCTGTAAAAGTTGGCATAAACCTATGTAGTTCTAAGTATCTACATGGGCCCTAGAAAATATGTAAAGGGTCTTAAAAAAATCTAGACAGAGTCGAGCATGCTGACAATACGGGCAAAGCATAATTTCGAGACGTAGGGTCTTTGAAATAACAAATTGGACTTACCAGTGCATGGGACATTGAAAAAATAGGCCGGTATATAAATGTCACGTACAGGGGCTCCCGAAAGGGTAACAACTCTATTTAGTTCCAGGGATATTGTAAAAATGGGCAGAGTACAAAATTCACTTAATAGGGGCTGTTGGTAGGGTCGCACACACACACCTACGTAGTAGCCCATGAATAAGGGCTCTTGGAAGGGTAGCATGAACCTACTTAGTTCTAAGTTCCTATATGGGACCCTAGTTCCAGAGATATTCTAAAAATGGGCAAAGTACAAAATTCACATAGAAAGGGGCTGTTGGAAGGGTCGCACACATACCTACCTATTATCTAATGAATAAGGGCTATCGAAACCTACACGGGCTGGGACCCTAGTTCCAGGGATACCGTAAAAATGGGCAGAGTACAAAATTCACCTAATAGGGGCTGTCGGAAGGGTCGTACACACACCTACCTAGTATCTAATGAATAAGGGGTATCGAAACCTACATGGGCTGCGACACTAGATCTAGGGATATTGTCAAAATGGCAGAGTACAAAATTCACATAATAGGGGCTGATGGAAGGGTCGCACACACACACCTACGTAGTAGCTCATGAATAAGGGCTGTTGGAAGGGTAGCATGAACCTACTTAGTTCTAAGTGCCTATATGGGACCCTAGTTCCAGAGATATTCTAAAAATGGGCAAAGTACAAAATTCACATAGAAAGGGGCTGTTGGAAGGGTCGCACACATACCTACCTAGTATCTAAGGAATAAGGGCTATCGAAACCTACATGGGCTGGGACACTAGATCTAGGGATATTGTCAAAATGGGCAGAGTACAAAATTCACATAATAGGGGCTGTCGGAAGGGTACCACACACCTACTTAGTTCCAAGGACCGACATATGACGAGACTGGAATGTTACCCTCAGAAGCTATTCAAGGGGCACACAAACTTAGCATAGTAAGAAAAGGGACAATGTAATTTCAAGACACAGAGGGTTTGAAAGGGCAGCAATGACATTGTAAACATTTAATGGACAGGTACCCTCCAAAGGGTAAGACAGACCCATTTAGTTCCCGGGACACTATGTTACTTTAGAACTTCGCTCATTTTTACAAAGGGGCTGTCAGAAGGGTCGCACACACATCTCACGAATAAGGGCTCCTGAAAAGGTAGCATGAACCTATGTAGTTCCAAGTATCTACATGGGCTGGGACCCTAGAAAATATGTAAAGGGTCTTAAAAAACCTAGACAGAGTCGAGCATGCTGAGAATACGGGCAAAGCATAATTTCGAGACGTAGGGTCTTTGAAATGGTAACTTGGACTTACTTAGTCCATGGGACATTGAGAAAATAGGCCGGTATATAAATGTCACGTACAGGGGCTCCCGAAAGGGTAACAACTCTATTTAGTTCGAGGGATATTGTGAAAATGGGCAGGGTACAAAATTCACTGAATAGGGGCTGATGGAAGAGTCGCAAACACACACCTACGTAGTATCTAATGAATAAGGGCTATCGAAACCTACATGGGCTGGGACCCTAGTTCCAGGGATACTGTAAAAATGGGCAGAGTACAAAATTCACCTAATAGGGGCTGTCGGAAGGGTCGCACACACATCTACCTAGTATCTAATGAATAAGGGCTATCGAAACCTACATGGGCTGGGACACTAGATCTAGGGATATTGTCAAAATGGGCAGAGTACAAAATTCACCTAATAGGAGCTGTCGGAAGGGTACCACACACCTACTTAGTTCCAAGAACCGACATATGACGAAACTGGAATGTTAACCCCAGAAGTTATTCAAGGGTAACACAAACTTAGCATAGTAAGAAAAGGGACGATGTAATTTCAAGACACAGAGGGTTTGAAAGGGTAGCAACGACATTGTAAACATTTAATGGACAGGGACCCTCCAAAGGGTAAGACAGACCCATTTAGTTCCCGGGACATTGTATGTTACTTTAGAACTTCGCTCATTTTTACAAAGGGGCTGTCAGAAGGGTCGCACACACATCTCATGAATAAGGGCTCCTGAAAAGTTAACATGAACCTATGTAGTTCCAAGTATCCACATGGGCTGTATAGGGGCATAATAGAGGCTGTTGGAAGGGTCGCACACACACACCTACGTAGTATCTCATGAATAAGGGCTCTTGGAAGGGTAGCATGAAGCTACTTAGTTCTAAGTGCCTACATGGGCTGGGACCCTAGTTCCAGGGATATTGTAAAAATGGGCAAAGTACAAAATTCACATAGAAAGGGGCTGTCGGAAGGGTCGCACACACACAACTACTTGGTATCTCATGAATAAGGGCACCTGTAAAAGTTGGCATAAACCTATGTAGTTCTAAGTATCTACATGGGCCCTAGAAAATATGTAAAGGGTCTTAAAAAAATCTAGACAGAGTCGAGCATGCTGACAATACGGGCAAAGCATAATTTCGAGACGTAGGGTCTTTGAAATGGTAACTTGGACTTACTTAGTCCATGGGACATTGAAAAAATAGGCCGGTATATAAATGTCACGTACAGGGGCTCCCGAAAGGGTAACAACTCTATTTAGTTCGAGGGATATTGTGAAAATGGGCAGGGTACAAAATTCACTTAATAGGGGCTGATGGAAGGGTCGCACACACACCTACGTAGTATCTAATGAATAAAAGCTATCGAAACCTACATGGGCCTAGTTCCAGGGATACTGTAAAAATGGGCAGAGTACAAAATTCACCTAATAGGGGCTGTCGGAAGGGTCGCACACACATCTAATGAATAAGGGCTATCAAAACCTACATGGGCTGGGACACTAGATCTAGGGATATTGTCAAAATGGGCAGAGTACAAAATTCACCTAATAGGGGCTGTCGGAAGGGTACCACACACCTACTTAGTTCCAAGGACCGACATATGACGAGACTGGAATGTTACCCGCAGAAGCTATTCAAGGGCCACACAAACTTAGCATAGTAAGAAAAGGGACAATGTAATTTCAATACCCAGAGGGTTTGAAAGGGCAGCAATGACATTGTAAACATTTAATGGACAGGGACCCTCCAAAGGGTAAGACAGACCCATTTAGTTCCCGGGACATTGTATGTTACTTTAGAACTTCGCTCATTTTTACAAAGGGGCTGTCAGAAGGGTCGCACACACATCTCATGATTAAGGGCTCCTGAAAAGATAGCATGAACCTATGTAGTTCCAAGTATCTACATGGGCTGGGACCCTAGAAAATATGTAAAGGGTCTTTAAAAACCTAGACAGAGTCGAGCATGCTGAGAATACGGGCAAAGCATAATTTCGAGACGTAGGGTCTTTGAAATGGTAACTTGGACTTACTTAGTCCATGGGACATTGAAAAAATAGGCCGGTATATAAATGTCACGTACAGGGGCTCCCGAAATGGTAACAACTCTATTTAGTTCGAGGGATATTGTGAAAATGGGCAGGGTACAAAATTCACTTAATAGGGGCTGATGGAAGGGTCGCACACACACACCTACGTAGTATCTAATGAATAAGGGCTATCGAAACCTACATGGGCTGGGACCCTAGTTCCAGGGATACTGTAAAAATGGGCAGAGTACAAAATTCACCTAATAGGGGTTGTCGGAAGGGTCGCACACACCTACTTAGTTCCAAGGACCGACATATGACGAGACTGGAATGTTACCCACAGAAGCTATTCAAGGGCCACACAAACTTAGCATAGTAAGAAAAGGGACGATGTAATTTCAAGACACAGAGGGTTTGAAAGGGTAGCAACGACATTGTAAACATTCAATGGACAGGGATACTCCAAAGGGTAAGACAGACCTATTTAGTTCCCGGCACATTGTAAAAATGGACGAAGTTCTAAAGTAACATAGAAAGGGGCTGTCAGAAGACACTCACCTACCTGGTATCTCATGAATAAGGGCCCCTGAAAAGGTAGCACGAAGCTATGTAGTTTTAAGTATGTACATGGGCTGGAACCCTAAAAGCTATGTAGAGTCTCAAAAACCTAAACAGAATCGAGCATGCTGAGAATAAGGGCAAAGCATATATTCAAGACGTAGGGTGTTTGAAATGGTAACTTGGACTTACTTAGTCCATGGGACATTGAAAAAATAGGCCGGAATATAAATGTCACGTACAGGGTCTCCCAAAAGGGTAGCACAACTCTATTTAGTTCCAAAGATATTGTAAAAATGGGCAGAGTACAAAATTCACCTAATAGGGGCTGTCGGAAGGGTAGCACACACATACTCAGTTCCAAGGACCTACATATGACGAGATTGGAACGTTACCTACAGAAGCTATTCAAGGGCCACACAAACTTAGCATTGTAAGAAAAGGGACGATGTAATTTCATGACACAGAGGGTTTGGAAGGCTAGCAACAACATTGTCAACATTCATTGGACAGGGACCCTCGAAAGGGTAAGACAGACCTATTTAGTTCCCGGGACTTTGTAAAAATGGGCGAAGTTCTAAAGTAACATGAAAAGGGGCTGTTGGAAGGGTCGCACACACACCTACCTAGTATCTCATGAATAAGGGCTATCGGAAGGGTAGCATGAACCTATGTAGTTCAAAGTATCTACATGGGCTGGGACCCTAGAAGTTATGTGGAGGGTCTCAAAAGATCTAGACAGAGTCGAGCATGCTGAGAATACGGGCAAAGCATAATTTCGAGACGTAGGGTCATTGAAGTAGTAACTTGGACTTACTTAGTCCATGGGACATTGAAAAAATAGGCCGGAATATAAATGTCACGTACAGGGTCTCCCGAAAGGATAGCACAACTCTTATTTAGTTCCAGGA
Source organism: Pholcus phalangioides (assembly GCF_987345545.1). NCBI lineage: Eukaryota > Metazoa > Arthropoda > Arachnida > Araneae > Pholcidae > Pholcus > Pholcus phalangioides. The sequence continues at coordinate 19,444,824 of NW_028301607.1, forward strand.
ATATTCTAAAAATGGGCAGAGTACAAAATTCATCTAATAGGGGCTATTGGAAGGTTATCACACACCTACTTAGTTCCAAGGACCTACATATGACGAGATTGGAAGGATCTCATGAATAAGGGCCCCTGAAAATGTAGCACGAAGCTATGTAGTTTTAAGTATGTACATGGGCTGGAACCCTGAAAGCTATACCCTGAAAGAAAACCCCTACAGAAGCTATTCAAGGGCCACACAAACTTAGCATTGTAAGAAAAGGGACGATGTAATTTCAAGACACAGAGGGTTTGAAAGGGTAGCAACGACATTGTAAACATTCAATGGACAGGGATCCTCCAAAGGGTAAGACAGACCTATTTAGTTCCCGGCACATTGTAAAAATGGACGAAGTTCTAAAGTAACATAGAAAGGGGCTGTCAGAAGGGTCACACACTCACCTACCTGGTATCTCATGAATAAGGGCCCCTGAAAAGGTAGCACGAAGCTATGTAGTTTTAAGTATGTACATGGGCTGGAACCCTAAAAGCTATGTAGAGAGTTTCAAAAACCTAAACAGAATCGAGCATGCTGAGAATAAGGGCAAAGCATATATTCGAGACGTAGGGTGTTTGAAATGGTAACTTGGACTTACTTAGTCCATGAGACATTGAAAAAATAGGCCGGAATATAAATGTCACGTACAGGGTCTCCCAAAACGGTAGCACAACTCTATTTAGTTCCAAAGATATTGTAAAAATGGGCAGAGTACAAAATTCACCTAATAGGGGCTGTCTGAAGGGTAGCACACACCTACTCAGTTCCAAGGACCTACATATGACGAGATTAGAACGTTACCTACAGAAGCTATTCAAGGGCCACACAAACTTAGCATTGTAAGAAAAGGGACGATGTAATTTCATGACACAGAGGGTTTGGAAGGCTAGCAACAACATTGTAAACATTCATTGGACAGGGACCCTCGAAAGGGTAAGACAGACCTATTTAGTTCCCGGGACTTTGTAAAAATGGGCGAAGTTCTAAAGTAACATAGAAAGGGGCTGTCGGAAGGGTCACACACACACTTACCTAGTATCTCATGAATAAGGGCTATCGGAAGGGTAGCATCAACCTATGTAGTTCTAAGTATCTACAAGGGCTGGGATCCTAGAAGTTATGTGGAGGGTCTCAAAAAACCTAGACAGAGTCGAGCATGCTGAGAATAAGGGTAAAGCATATATTCAAGACGTAGGGTCTTTGAAATGGTAACTTGGACTTACTTAGTCCATGGGACATAAATGTCACGTACAGGGTCTCCCAAAAGGGTAGCACAACTCTATTAAATTCCAAAGATATTGTAAAAATGGGCAGAGTACCACATTCACTTAATAGGGGCTGTCAGAAGGGTCGCACACACACACCTACATAGTAGCTCATGAATAAGGGGTCTTGGAAGGGTAGCATGAACCTACTTAGTTCTAAGTTCCTATATGGGACCCTAGTTCCAGAGATATTCTAAAAATGGGCAAGGTACAAAATTCACATAGAAAGGGGCTGTTGGAAGGGTCGCACACATACCTACCTAGTATCTAATGAATAAGGGCTATCGAAACCTACATGGGCTGGGACCCTAGTTCCACGGATACCGTAAAAATGGGCAAAGTACAAAATTCCAATAGAAAGGGGCTGTCGGAAGGGTACCACACACCTACTTAGTTCCAAGAACCGACATATGACGAAACTGGAATGTTAACCCCAGAAGTTATTCAAGGGTAACACAAACTTAGCATAGTAAGAAAAGGGACGATGTAATTTCAAGACACAGAGGGTTTGAAAGGGTAGCAACGACATTGTAAACATTTAATGGACAGGGATCCTCCAAAGGGTAAGACAGACCTATTTAGTTCCCGGCACATTGTAAAAATGGACGAAGTTCTAAAGTAACATAGAAAGGGGCTGTCGGAAGGGTCGCACACACATCTCATGAATAAGGGCTTCTGAAAAGGTAGCATGAACCTATGTAGTTCCAAGTATCTACATGGGCTGGGACCCTAGAAGCTATGTAGAGGGTCTCAAAAAGCTAAACAGAATCGAGCATGCTGAGAATAAGGGTAAAGCATATATTCGAGACGTAGGGTCTTTGAAATGGTAACTTGGACTTACTTAGTCCATGGGACATTGAAAAAATAGGCCGGAATATAAATGTCATGTACAGGGGCTTCCGAAAGGGTAGCACAACTCTATTTAGTTCCAGGGATATTGTAAAAATGGGCAGAGTACCACATTCACTTAATAGGGGCTGTCAGAAGGGTCGCACAAACACCTACCTAGTATCTCATGAATAAGGGCTCTCGAAAGGACAGCAGTTCCAGGGTCATTGTAAAAATAGGTGAAGTACTAAATTGACATAGAAAGGGGCTGTCAGAAGGGTCGCACACACCTACTTAGTTACAAGGGATGCCGGAAGTCAAAAATGATTGGTATCGCTCGCTGCGTCCACCTAACTTTTGGTTTCGATATATGATGTGACCATGCTTACCGCTTTCAACAAAAATTTCCCGTTTTTGGGCTTTTTTGTCAAATTCAAATTCTACATTTTTCTCACCATTTCTCACTCATATATCTCTGCGGTTCCAAAGAAAATTGGAGTTCTCTGTCTGCACAATTTGTTCGTGGAATCCTCACCTTAAAGCAGGGCAGGTTGGGATCTTAGATGGGCCGCAGAGTACACTTTTTACTATAGTGACCGGGGGCGGGGGGGTCATGTCTGTGTTTGGGGCCCTGTACATTGAATTTATGCAAATTAGCAGCGTCTGAATCCAAACCAAGGCCGTATTCTTAACACCAGGGACGTCGGGAGGGTTTTGAACTTATGGATTCTTGTCTTGTTCTTATAGAGGAAATTTTGATTTCTGAATAAGTTCGGGGATGGAGGATTGCTCGGACCTATGTCACAAACTTCCGTGGGTGATCGAGCACCCACAGATCCCCCTAATTCTGACCGATCTGTTCAATATGGCTTTGACCACCCCCCCCCCCCCCGCAACCAATGAAGAGTGCATGTCAACCAACACTGCCAGTAATATTCACGGTCTTCCGAATATGTCGCATCGTCACACTTTTCACGGGCCCTTTTGTAGTGAATTTAATAGCATGAAAAAATAATAATAACCATAAAAAAATGTCCCGGGCCCCAGGACTAGAGATCGGCCAGGCGCACCCTTGTGGGAGCCACTGCTGAATTAAAAAAAACCACAAAACATTGGAAAAACAAACTTCTGTCATTTAAACAGAGTTAGTTATTCATACAAATAAAATTCTAAGAACTCATTTAGATAAAAGTGGACTTACCCCTTGAAGTGAAGCAGAATCTACTTCATCAATGTGTCACGAAATTCTTTGAGGCAACAAATATTATGTAATTGTCCTTTTCTTGATCAAAATGATGTTTCTTCATCGAAATACTGCAAATTTGAGATCACTTTTAAGAGCGGCAAGTAGGAAACGGTCGTATTCCCTATATGCAATTGATCATACAACAGAGATGAGAAAATTTGCCCCGCACACATGATATGGAAAGTTTTTGGACAAAAGTATATGGCTGGCTGTGCAGCAGTAGAAACAAGTTTTTTCCTCATGTGGCAAATATTGTATACTGTATATATGTACTCAAAAAAATAGCAAGGGACTTGAACCACTGACAATTCACTTATTGTATGCTTTTATCAGTGGCCCCCTTTTCATCAAGTGAGGAAAAGGCGGAGAGATCCAATTATTGTTAATTGAATGCACGTGTTCAGGATGTACAGTCTGCAAAAAATTATGTTTATTTTTCACATAGAAACATTTGGTTTCGGAAAAAAAAGTCAGTAAGTTGCTAACAATATCCATTGCAGTAATTTTGATGGCCATGGTGCCCTCTGACATCGCGTTGAGGAGCACCGAGAATTTCAACATCAGGAAGCAAATCAAAGGAGGGAGAGGTTAAATATATGAATTGGAGGGAAGATGACAGAGAGGTGTTCACTTTAACACATGTGCCAACTTTTGAAATCCAGAGATTCTCCCTAGGGGGGTACCCCCCCCCCCGACACTCATAGCCTCGATCAGAAAAATGGTCATAAAAAAACATTTTGGAAATTTTTTTTCCGAAAAACGTGTTTACCGCACGCTGTCAATGGAATACAATAACGATTATACAGGAATTTCGGCAACCAAGGTCATGCCCTGATAAATGATTGCCCATAAAATGCTACGAAAACGAAGTCGTGTCTTAGCCAGTTACTTAAATGCGGTCACAGAGACTTTTTTTACGGCTGATCGATGGAAATGACTACGGCTGTCCTCCATGGGTGTTTTCCTTAACGATGACTAATTTTCCACCAAAATCCGGAGAAGTTTTAACACATCCGGAGACGGGAGGGATGATGAAAAATCGGGAGAGTTAGCAGGTCTGCTTTAAGCACAACCCGGTTTTCTAAACCCCAGGGATAAACGACGCCAATCCCAGCAAGCACCAGACGTTCATGGCCCCCACAAGTGTGTGGCTGACAAGGCTCGTGCCCTGAGACGATTCGCATCATTTTTTTTTTTCACTTTATAAATTCACCACGATGGGCCCGCAAAAGATCCCAGCCTAGGGGCCCTGCTGTAGGATGTGAGGGCCATGAGTGGTCAATATTTGCGGAAACAATTACAAATATATGCTTATAACATATGATAAGCATAAATAAAGCATATATAACATATATGCTTTATTTCTGAATCTCGGTGATCTGCTCCTTGCAAGAAACCACTTTTCCGAGTCCGATGCCACTTCAACATCAGTCAGACCTCGGTATAATGTCACACCTGAGTATCGAATAAATATGAGTTCATTAACGCAGTGATTTAATAACGAGTATAGGATTTTAAGAAACTAAGCTTAAAATCCTGTTAAGCTAGCAGGATGACATTATAGGCGCGTTGACGGTAACAGTGGTCGAGGTTATACCGAGATATCAATTATTTCCAGAGAGTGAGCCACATGGCTCCCCCATGAAGGAAGGTCCCCCCCCCAGTGCTCCTGGCTGGTGTCTAAGGAGGGATTTTTTTCCGATTTTGACCATATAAATTCACAACAGATGGGGAGGGGGGATCGGGAAATCTCTTCCTGGCACCCACAAAACATCTCAATCCAGAAACCTTGTTCAATGACATGGGGGGGGGGGGGCATTGCTGAGAGATACTTTGCAGATAAATTATATTGAATGTACACTATACTATACTGTATTTTTATAGGGCTGTGATTCCCAATCTGTTTGTTGCAGCACTTTCTGGGTGCTGCGGACAGGGTTTTAACTAAGAGTGTAGATAATTGCTGTCGAGTGTGTGTGTGTGTGTGTGGGGGGGGGGGGACAGTGAAACAAATGTAGTTTTATATCACCTCCAAAGTCGATAACTTTGAAAGATAGTTTTTGTTTCCCCTAAAATTTTCCGTCCTCTCAAAATTGCTGCCTAGGGCCAAAAGTTTTTGTAAAAACATCACAGCGCTGGGCGAAGTTAAAAATGGGCGAAGTTCATAATTGACATAAGCTGTCGGAAGGGTCGCACACACCTACCTAGTTCAAAAAAGCTACAAAACATAGGCCGAGACCTGACCATTACTCACAGAAACCTAGGCAGAGACGTGACTGTTACTCCCACAAACCTAGATAGAGTCCAACATACTGGGAATAGGGAGAAGACAATTTCGAGACGTAGAGGGTTTGAAAGGGTATGCTTATGCGCAGGGACATGCTTATCGCCAGGTCAAAATAGAGAGATACCTACATTTCACGGACAGGGGCTTTCGAAAGTGTTGCAAGGTCCTACAAAGTACCAGGGTACTATTGAAAGGATTGCACAAACCTACATAGAGACAGGGTGATGTCAGAAAAGGAAAGAGACTTCGAGAGTAGCAGGGACATACTTATCGCCAGGGAGATTGTCAAATTAGAAAAAGACCTACATTTTATAGAAAGGAGCTTTCGAAAGTGTCTACATAGTATGAGGTGCATTCATAACAGAGGGTGGGACCCACAGGCCTCGTTGTGAAAATTTGAAAAAAAATGTAGGAAAAATAGGAACACCATTGAGAAAAAAATAGGAGGGAAAAAAATGGAATTCCCGAATTATTGTGGCATTTAAAGATGTTGTGCCATTAAGAGTCACACCTTATATACTTTAATTATAGTATTATCTATAGATATTTTAGGAAACTCAAGTTCTAATGAATTTGAAAATCTTTCATTTCCACAGAATTTGGTATCGAAAACAATGTAAATAGCAAAACTAGAAAGAAATTAATCAAATTGCTACTGTTACTTGAAAAGTCCAACTATTGATCCTGATCCATACCCCCCCCCCTTCTTTTCGAAGAAAGAAAAAAACCTGTCGAGGTGCCGTAAAAATGTAACCCATGCATGCTTAACCAATTGTTCACGGGCCGAATGTGGCCCGGAGTCATCTGTTGTGGCTTACAACTTCAAATCTTATTTTGTAAAAATGAACCAAGCGACACTTCCATATCGTTCAAGAGACCCTGCGGCACAGATTTATGTCATTTAAGTGGCTTGCGTCACATTCGCAGATCGCCGCGGCACAGTTTCAGATTACCCAAGTTACCCCAGCTGCTGTTCCACTTCACTTAAATAACCTGTGGCACATTCCTAGATCACTTAAATGACTCACAGCAGAGCTCCAGACCACTCAAGTACCCGTGGCACATTCCTTGATCCAGGGTTCATACAAAATTTCCAAAATGAAAAGTAAGGAGTTTTTAAGGAGTTTCAAGCTGTTTTTAAGGAGTCATGGCAAACTTCATAACTTACAAGTTTTACAGCAAAAAAGGGGGCGGGGCACATATGCAAATTTATTTTTAATTTGCAAACAAACTTTCCCTCTTCTCAAAAATATGGATGTGGAAGTGGTTCAAAAATTACAAGTTTTGATTTGGTACCCAGCATCATAAGAATTCATAAAATAATCAATCCACATGAATGCTTTCTATCGTCACCAAAGTGTTCTAAAACCTTCAAGTATTAGTCAAAAATATAACTCATAACAGCATCACATAAATTATAAAAATTCCAAGTGATATTCATTCCCCCTCCAATTATTCAAAATAAAAACCACAGCCGACAAAGATTTTTCTTACAAAATTATTTATATTTGCAGCAACCCTAGGCACACACACACACTTCCAGCACAACTTCCTAGATAGTAAATTGCCCATAGATGGTAATAGACCTCAGTTGTACTTGGTTTGAAAGAAAGAAAGCCCCCTCCCCCCCGGAAATCACTCATTCAAACAATCTGGGAATGTGCCGCGGGCCGCTCAATTGAAGTAAGAATTTGCCAGGAGCCACTTGAGGCAGGCCACATTTAGGCCATCTGTTGAGCACATGTATGCTCTAAAATAAGGGGCTGTTCAAGTACTAGGTCAGCAAATTTTCAGCAATTTTTGACTCACCCCTCTTGTCAGAAAAAGTCAGCAAAACTCTCACCCTCCCCCTGTCAGCGCTGTCCCCCTTCCTCCTAACGCTTATTGGTGGAATCTGAATTGGGGGCTTCCCCCCCCCCCCGGATGATCGAAAATTTATTTTTTTAATCCACAAAATATTTTTTAAAAGAATTGTAAAAATATTTTTTACAATTTCGAAACAAAATATCTTTATATATTATTATAATCAATTTTTGTTAATTTCAATGCTATTTGAAGGCTAAGAACACGAAATTGCTCAAGAAATTCATTGCGACCCTACCTCTCTAAGCCCTTGACCCGCGGTAAACATTCGGCCTGTGCGGACCAAATGTGGCCCTGGCGTTATGATGTGGCCTGCCCCTAAATCTATTTTTGTAACAATGAACCAAGTGACACATTTACAGATCGCTTAAGTGACTCGTGGCACAATTCCTGACCATTCAAGCGATCTGTGGCACATTAAGCGATCCCTTGAGTGACATGTGACAAAGTTTTAGAGCATTGGCCCTGTCACCAGTGCGGTTCTACATCACTCAAGTTATCCGCGGCACATTCCCAGATTACTTAAGTGATCTGCTGCATAATCACGGATCACTCATATGATGTGCGGCACAGCTCCAGAGCATTTGGATCCGCTAAGTATTTGAAGATCACTAGAGTGGCTCTGTAGGGGGAGAATGTTAGTTCAGGTGCCCACAAACTAGTGAAAAGTTTTACTCGTTTTTCACGCACAGAGTAAGACGCCATTAAGAATATTTCATATTTTTTATAAAGGGTGGTCGATGACGTAAGAATCTTCCCCCCCCCCCATCATCAAGTCAGCAAATCGAAAATCCCCCATCCATGCTGATGTAATACTTGAATGACCCCTAACATAAAGATACCCTAAAGTTATTTTCTGAAGGTTAAAAAAAGTGGGTTCAGCTATAGCGGCTCATCCCCCCCCCCCCCCCGTAACCAGACGTGGCTCGGGCTGTCACTTTTAAAAGCCGGGTTTTACTAGCAGGTTTTCTATGCCCGCGCAACGTGAATCACCCAGCGCGACATGCCGACTATTCATCAATAGGAAAAGCAGTACGACTGTTTTCCTACAGAGCGCAATACGGCTCACGACAGCGCTTTACACCGTCCTGAGCCAATGCGCCACGCTTGGAAAACGCAAATGCGTAACGTCATTATGTAACTCATTTCTGCCGACACGAAATGATCCAGATAGGTTCATGCGGCGCAAAAAGCATACTCCTAGGAAAACCTGGCTTCAGGGATGAACGCTCGTTACAGGATCCCAGGAGAGAGAAACCCATTCTCTCTCATAGAATCTCTTGTGTGTGGATAGAGCCCGTTCCTCTTTTTTTTGCCTTTTTATTTACGGCAACCAATCTGCGAAACAGATTCGCTTTCCCCACTGGATTTTTTCTTTTTCAGTAGCGAGTTGTAATGTGAATAAAACACGTAAAAAAAACTGCGGAAAGCAGTGACATTTTGCGGTTTCTCGGAATTTTCGTAGTGAGATGTTGGCTGTACGCAAATGGAAAGGAGGGATAAAATAGGAATAGTAGGAGAGAATTGCAGTAAAAAAAAAGACGATTGCGGCGAAAGTAGGAAAAATAGAAAGGCTGCGAGGTCTGCACTCTGTATACTGCGTAATATAGGAGGTTCGAGACATCGTTTCGCCGCATAAGTAAAAACTTGAAAAAACTTTCTCACCACTGGGCATGGGGGAATTTTCGGCTACTGGTTCAGCGGAGTGATGTTGTTCTACGGACAATCGATTTCCAACGCTGACCAGTTTGCGACATACGCAGGAAAACACGTCAAAACTAGCGATTCGGTGAAAAATCACATTTTTAGAAGCAAAAGCGTATAATCGTATTAATTTACAAAATCGTAACGGTTGGCAGGTATGCACAACCATTGGATGTTACAATCACATCCCCTGCTTTCACATTTCCTATTACAAAGGAAGAGAACAGTTTTTTTTCTCTTTTCTTCCTCTTTATATTCGGGGGAAGCTTCCTCTTATTTTTCTAGGCAATGCTATTCATCTCCATGGGGAATGCCTATTCTAAGAAAGATCATCCCTTCAGAGAAAAAAAAGAGACTTTTTCAGGGATGGCTGCAAAAAGTAAGGAGTTATAAGGGCCCTTCCAGAAGGAAATGAAAAGTTAGGAGTATTTAAGGAGTTTGTAAGGATGTGCGAACCCTGTGATCAGTAAATATGTCACAGGATATTTACAGATCGCTGCAGCACAATTCCAGAGCACTCAATTGACCCATGGAACTTTTAAAAGATCACTTAAGTAACCTGCATCACGGTTTCACATTCTTTAAGGGCCGTATTCACCGACATGGTTCAAACTGTAGTCACAATTTTTTGATAAGAGATCGACAGGGATTGGTTAAATTCTGGTTTTTAACCATGAATTTGAGGTTGAATCAGGTTTTGATATTGATCTCTTATCAAAAAATTGTGACTACAGTTTAAACCATGTCGGTGAATACGGACGGCCCTAAGTATACTACTATTACTAAATCAGACATGTAAATAGTCCATATTCCTCTGCGGAACCTCTAACGAATTGATACATGTTGGAGTGTACGTGTAGTGAAACCTGGCGTGAAGTTTCGTTTCTGTGTAATGCTTGTTATATGTGTAGTGCTGTCATCTGCCACCAGCTCTTTAAGTATATATAGCACATTCCCAGATCATTTAGGTGACCCGCTGAAAATTTACAGATCACCGCGGCACAGTTCCAGAGTAGTCAATTGACCCAGACATATTTACAGGTCAGCTTAAGTGACCCGCGACACATTTAGAAATCAATGAAATGGCCAACACTTTACTGAATGTTGAACACCGCTGATGTAACACCTCCTGGAGTTACATTACACCCGAAGGATACAACGATTAGAATGGCCTGCATATTATGTTCATGAATTTTTTTTCATAGACAACGGCAGTCGTCAATAACATACACATGAACCTAGTTATGCCTTAAAACAGACATGCTAACCAATGGCACCTCAGAGTTATCTTATGTGACGATTACGAATAACAAAACCACACAAGTGGCTCACGAACGACCATCAAATCCGTCACGCCCGGGCCCTCGGGAATTGCATCGGGCACTGTCGAGGCCTCACAGACAAAGGGGGCCATTCCTCGCAAGCGTGGAAGGGTCCCTGGCGACATGCCAGAATCAAATTTCACGAAGCCTTGCAAGGACTCTTCCTACAGCAGGGCTACCAAGAAAGGCCTCACCCTCAGGGTCCAGGCTAAGGATCCAGAAAGGAAACCGACTCCAGCTGATGCGTCTCACATTACCAACTCGGTGGAGGACCAGATGCTGGAGGACACTGGGGGTATTTACCCTCACGTTGATCTACCCATCTTTGGGGAGAAAGGTGTTGGCACCCCTAGATGGCAGCAGCATGCCGTTACCAAGCGGCCGTTGCCTTCGATGGCTGAGTGCGCAATTCAGTATCATCTCTGTGATCAAGCCGACAACAACGTGGCTCATGTATCGTTTTCCCTCTCATGTTTCAATAAATTGAGTTAATTTCATCTTGAATTGTCCTTAATTATCGATGGTTCGTTCAGCGGAATATTCAATGCTGGTTACTAGAGACCCATCCTGAAAATCACGCCACAAGATCGTGATTATTTATGGTGCCGAAATCCGGGAAGAAAAACGCAACCAGCGACAACGGTCTTGAGATGGAATCTTTGGTAAAGAAACGAAGCTCGGTAAAAGGCAAGATCACGCGGCTTTGCAACATCATCAAGCCGAAGCTCAACAGCGATGATCTCCCACGGCATCAGTTGGAAATCTATCAAGATCAAGCCAAAGAACTGTGGACAGAGCTCAACGTCTTGCATGATGAAATCATCATCTTGTCAATGGATGAACATCTGGAAGCCCACAAAGCGGAATTCGGCGAGTCGGATCGCCGATCTTCGCTTCAGCATGGCCTAGGCATCAGGATCGACGAAACAATCAGGTACTGTAAATTCAGAAGCTAGTTCCGAGCGCTTACCGAAAATTGAACTGCCTTCGTTCAGTGGCGAACTTAACGATTGGTTGCCATTTCGCGATATGTTCACAACGACTATCGATCAAAATAAAAGTTTAAATGACATTCAAAAGTTACAATATTTGAAACTATGTGTCAAGGGAAACGCCGCTCAAGTGATTCACACGATCCCGCTCGCAGGGAGCAATTACGGCAAAGCATGGGCGCTTTTGTACGATCGGTTCAACAATGAAACTTAGATTGTTCAGGCAAGTCTGGACAAGCTGTTTTCGCAACCAAACATCGCACATGAGTCAGCAACATGCCTACGTTGGCTTCTAGATACCACAAATCAGTGCTTGGAAGCTCTGCAATCGCTCCAGCAACCAGAGCAACATTGGGACAGTATCCTGATCTACTTCCTGTCCAAGAAACTGGATCCGGAATCTTTGCGCCAGTGGTCTCTTTATTCGCAAGGGGATAAGAAACTTTTCACTTTCAGTGAACGGCGGGAATTCATCGACGAATCGAGCTCGCGCTCTTGCAGTGGTCAGCACAAGCAAATCATCAGGTTCAGCCAAGTCGAAGACGCAAGGTCACCCGACGAATTCATTCGAATAACGAAAATCGGTGTTGATAAATCATGGTGTTTCTAGCACATGTGTGGTTTGCAAAGGAAACCACCTCATCTTCAGATGTTCGAAATTCTTCGACCAGAGTGTTTCAGCTAGAAAAGCAACGGTCGAAAAGCTTCGACGTTGTTTCAACTGTTTGGGATCATCACATATGGTTCGGAGTTGCTCTGCAGGACACTGCAAAAAATGCAACGGTTCACACAACACACTACTCCATGAAGCGGATGTCGATACCACAACAACTGTCAAAACGACTTCAGTCTTTTCATCACAGTTGTCGCGTACGAGGAAGACGTCGACTTCCAGTTATGTCATCTTGCCGATAGCCATCGTCAAAGGATTCGACAAAATAAGTGAAGCTCACACATTCAGGGCACTTCTCGACTCCGGAAGCCAATGAAGTTTCATCCGGGAGGCATGCGTTCAAACACTAGGTCTCCGACGACATAATTGCAACTTGAATCTCTCTGGATTATCGTCAACCAAGCTTGGCAAGGTAAGAGGACTGGTTCATTTCAACATATCTTCATGTGACAACGAATCGACTGAACTGATTAATGCTTTTGTGTTGCCTAAAATAACATGCAATTTGCTGCAAACAAATATTTCTTCAAGGGGGTTGACACAGTTCAAAAACTTGAAACTAGCAGATAAACATTGTTTCCGTACTGGTCCTGTGGATGTACTTTTGGGTGCAGATGTTTTTGGAAAACTGTTGTTGCCTGGACGAGTAGCATCTCATGATGGTTCACTTCATGCCCTTGAGACAGTGTTTGGCTGGGTCATCTCGGGGAAGGTACATGGGTCATTCCATTTCAAATCACCCGGCAAAATGCCAAAATGACACCCATAGTCTTAGATTTCAATGATTTTTTTTTATTTGTTGCATTTACCATCCTTATTAACCGTGTGAAATATTATTTGCATATCTCTAGAACTTTTTGAGAAAAAAAATGTTGAAATTTATCAAAAACTGATGCAGGTGACTTTTCCGAGGCTCAATTTTTAAGCGGCATTGTTTGAGAAAATAAATCGTAACTTTTTCAATTTTCAATATATTCAAATGAAATTTTCACTAAAGTGTTTACAAAAACAAACAGAATATGAATAAAAATAATTCATACACTTACATTTGAAATTTACATGCAAAAAAATTATGTTAACTTTGTTTTTGTGGAATTTTTCGTTAGAAATAATACAATTTTTCAAACATATTTTTAGACCAGAGGCACAGCAGTTACCAAAACAACTTTTATTTTAAATTTCTCCTAAATATATGAAGTAAAATACTGGAGAAAAAAAAACAACGTTTTTTCTCGGACAAAAAACAACGTTTTTTTTTACCGTTAATATGTTTATTCTGGCTCGCAACACAAAATTCATCGAAATAAGACTGGATCATTCCAATTTGAAATCATTCAACTAGATACTGAAATGCAACCCATCATCCTGGATTCCAATTATTATTTTTAGTTTATTGCTAGTTACCCTGCTTGTTGACCGAGTAAAACTTCATGTACATAACTCAAAAACTTTTTGAGAAAAAAAATGTTTTCTAACCTCATGAATGACGTCTCTTAGGCTAACCCCATTCAAGCAATATTATTTGTGAAAATATATCATAACTTCACAGATTTTCAATATATTCAAATGAAATTTCCACTAAAATGCTCACAAAAAAATGTAGATTATGACTAGGAAAGAAAATGTAAACCTTTGTATTAAAAAATTAGATTGCAAAAAAATTGCTGAAATTTAATTTTTGATTCTTTTTATAATGAAAACACAATGGCTCACCTTTGCTTTTTCATTTACAAAAGCTCTCCTGCTTTTCGCACGGCATATTCAGTGACATTGAACTCTTCAGATTTTTTTCCTTGTTTCCCTTTCTTAAAGGGCCAGAGTTAAAAATTGCAGTTTTCCCCTTGTTGTGATGGTTAAATTCAGTCTTATTTCTAATTAACTTTATCAAAATAATCATATTTGCTTTCTGTTTAATATATTCATTAAGTGTGCTTTGAGATTCATTTTCTGGTAATTCTTTTGGCATTGTTTGACTTGCACTGTGGAGCTGCCCTATGAAGTTTAATTGGTGACTCTTCTATGTTCTGTAGTGATGAATTTATTTCTTCTAGTGCTTCTTGTTTCATAATTGACATTTTTCCAAGTTACTTCTCTACATTACTATCACTATGCATCTCTTCACAGTATTCAGTTTCTTCACCTAATTTATTGTTGTTTATATTCACTGTTCCTACAGGCATGGCATATTTTTTTCCCTAGAATGTACAACCCATTTTTGTACAACCATTTATTTCATTTATACATGAAAAATACAAGTTTACTATCCTTAAACCTTTTGTTATTTTTTTCTTATGACGTTTTAAAGGATTAAAGCATGCTTTCGGATATATTTCATACTTTGAGAAAAAACCTCTACGATGCTTAAACACGCAGTAGATAAATGTTCAGAACTTGCTCCACTCCTCAATATTGATGTCCGATGGGTCCAATGATGTAATGGATAACAGATTTTACACTTTTGCATAACACTTTTTATGTCAGTCAGATCCAGTTTTTTTTCCAACCCTATAAATTTCAAGTGTCTTTTCTGACATTTTACTTTGAATTCCAAAATGATATAAAATATTTCCCTCAAATGAAAATTGTGTTATGATAAGAAAAATTTGCTAACCCTGGAGTAGGCTACTTTATGGAGCACATTCTCTGTCTTCAGCAAGATCATAATTGAGACTTGCATCATTTGATGGGGGGGCAGTTTAGTTCTAACACTTTTGTTTTAGTTTTCCCAATGAAGCAGCAGCGGTGACTTTATCATCACCTGCTGGGATGATAAAGTCTTATAGTTAAATAAGACACCAGCTGCCCTCTGAAGGACAAAGACCAGTGTGCCATAGTTTATATCTTCACAGAAGCTATTATTATTTTTTACAATCATCATCACAACAAGAAACATCACATCTTGTGCATCACCACCAGGCATTATATACATTAGGTTTTCAATTCTACTCCCATCTGCCTCAGCTACAACAATTAGGTTGTAGCTGATAATTATTTCATTCTTTGTGATTTAATGCCTCATATTCTGGCTTTTTATCAGCAATTCTAAATTATTTCTTGGGAAAAATATATAGAGGCCTGTGTTAAATACTATAATGTAGATTTTTTTTTCACACAAGTATAACCATTTCATATTTATCATATACATTAAATATATGTTTATTAAAATATATGTTGTAAAAATCCAAGTAATTAAAAAAAAATTTAATACTGTTGTGGTAAAATAACTTTATAATTAAGCATGTTAAAAAACTTCAAAAATTAATCAATATATATGATTAATATTATCTGGATTTATCAAATACAAAATAATTCTTTATGCAAAAATATATCAGATTGCAAAAGTTTGTCTTTGTTGCATCATAAGAAATATTTATAGATCAATTAAAAGTGAAATTAATTATTTGAATACTTCTAAGAATCTGAACATGAAGGTTTAATTTGAAAAATTATTTTATTCATCCAAAACCTTTTTTCTTCAACTTCCATTTGACACATTACATTAACATTTCTAATTATTTCATGAATTCATTTAATCCTAGAATTTTAAAATTTATTAATTGTTTTGAATTATTGCATTAACTACTCATTAAACTTAATTTAGTGAATACTGTAATAAATGTATAAGCGTACATGAAAAATAACATATAAATTTCTTTTTACTCAGCATGAATCATTATATTAAGTCAAAATGCACAAATAAGGCCTATAATTAATGTAGTCATATAAGTACAATAGTGTTTTGTTACTCAAATGTATTAACTGTCAAAAAAATGCTTACTTTTCTACAGTCTTCTTAATATATTAATAGGATTAAATTTAAAAAAAAAAATTGAAAATTCATGCTGTGCATCCAAAAAAAAGTGTTTAAAAAATTGTGTTAAAAATAAAAAAAATAATATTTAAATGACTTTTTTCCTCTAAGGTTTACATTTTTCTATTCAAAATCTGCATTTTTTTGTGAGCACTTAAGTGGAAGTTTCATTTGAATATATATTGAAAATCTGCAAAGTTATGATATATTTTCACAAATAATATTGCTTGAATGGGGTTAGCCTAAGTGACGTCATTCGTGAACTTAGAAAACATTTTTTTTTTCTCAAAAAGTTTTTGAGATATGTACATGAAGTTTTGCATGGTCAACAAGCATGGTAGAAGCAATAAACAAAAAATAATAATTGGAATCCGGGATGATGGGTTGCATTTCAGTATCTAGTTGAATGATTTGAAATCGGAACGATCCAGTCTTATTTCGATGAATTTTGTGTTGCGAGCCAGAATAAACATATTAACGGTCAAAAAACCATTATGTTTTTTTCTCCAATATTTTGCTTCATATATTTAGGAGAAATTTAAAATAAAAGTTGTTTTGGTAACTGCTGTGCCTCTGGTCTAAAAATATGTTTGAAAAATTGTATTATTTCTAACGAAAAATTCCACAAAAACAAAGTTTACATAATTTTTTTGCATGTAAATTTCAAATGTAAGTGTATGAATTATTTTTATTCATATTCTGTTTGTTTTTGTAAACACTTTAGTGAAAATTTCATTTGAATATACTGAAAATTGAAAAAGTTACGATTTATTTTCTCAAACAATGCCGCTTAAAAATTGAGCCTCGGAAAAGTCACCTGCATCAGTTTTTGATAAATTTCAACATTTTTTTTCTCAAAAAGTTCTAGAGATATGCAAATAATATTTCACACGGTTAATAAGGATGGTAAATGCAACAAATAGAAAAAAAATCATTGAAATCTGAGACTATGGGTGTCATGGCTGGGTGATTTGACATGGAATGACCCACATACCACAGACATACAGAGACCTGTTTCAACAACACTTCTCGTACAGAGTACAAACTTCGATCTCAACAAGTTCTGGGAATTGGAAGAAGTCCCACAAACTTCATTCTTCGTCGTCAGGCTTCCTTTCAAGAACATCGATGGAAAATTGTCATCATCCAGAGATGTAGCTGAGACACGACTTCTACAAAATGAAAGGCGTTGGAGACACCAGCCAGAAGCTCAGAGAATGTATCGTGAGTTCATGCAACAGTATGAGACTCTGGGACACATGAAACAGCTGGAGGTGACTAGTGACAATCAAGACAAGTACTACCTACCTTACCACGCAGTTATGAAGCTTGAGAATCAAGCCAAGTTTCGTGTGGTTTTTGATGCTTCAGCAAAATCCTCATGGGGGTTGTCACTGAATGATAAGCTGATGGTTGGACCAATATTGCAAGATGATATTGCCACACTTCTTTTCCGCTTCCGAACTCACAAGGTCGCAATGACAGGAGATATTGTCAAAATGTATCGTCAGGTACTTATTCATCCGGACGACGCGAAGTACCAAACAATCTTGTGGAGAGAATCACCAGACATACTCATCAAGGAGTATCAATTGCTGACTGACGTACGGAATTGCATCAGCACCTTACTTAGCTACCAATTGCCTTCAACAGTTGGCCGAGGATGAAAAAGATGAGTTTTCCAGAGCTTCTGCCATAGTCAAGCAGGATTTTTATGTAGACGATTTACTCACTGGAGCACATTCAGTCGAGCAAGCTATTTACATTCAGCGGGAAATCGTTAAACTTCTTCAAAACGGTGGATTTGTCATAAAAAAGTGGGCATCAAATGAAGAAGACGTTCCTGTATCTCTACTGGATGACTTTCGTGCGACAAGTACCATGTTTGAAATAGAGACGGACATCAAAACTTTGGGCATTTTATGGAAGCCAAAGAATGATGTATTTGTTTTCAATTCAAAATCACCACCGGTAAATATGCAACAGTGGACCAAGCGCTCTGTTCTATCACACATCTCCAAGGTGTTTGACCCACTTCGATGGCTGGCACCTGTTGTAATCAAAGTCAAAATTCTAATGCAAGAAATGTGGAAAGCTGAACTGTCTTGGGATAAGGAATTGCAGTGCTGCTTGCAAGACTCATCAAGTTTACATGCAATGCACTACGTCTAGTCAACACAAACATATGGTGCTGGACTGACGCTACAATAGTTTTCGCTTGGCTCTCTTCACATCCAAGCAGGTGGAAGACGTTTGTGGCTCATCGAGTGACAAAATTTCATGAGCTCCTCCCTGGGGGTCATTGGAATCACATTGATGGAACCAACAATCCCGCTGATTGTGCGTCACGAGGAATACCGGCCAACAAATTGAAGGTATTTCCCCTATGGTGGTATGGTCCAGAGTTTCTTTCCAAGCCAGGTCAGCTAGCAGACAAACCTGTGTTGTGAAGCTCTGTGGATGAAGTTTCGACTGAAGAGAAGAAAAACGTTTCTTGCAACCAATCTGTGTTTGTTGGTATTGCACATGACATGGAAATTATCAGCAGGTTTTCCTCACTTACTTCTCTTCAGCGAGTCACGGCACATGTATTCTGATTCATAGACAACTGCAAACTTGCTGCACCTGAAAGGAGCACAAGGTTTCTTACCACTCAAGAGTTGAAACATGCATTATGTATATGAGTCAGGAGAGTTCAAGAAGTAGAATTCAAATCAGAATTGTCATCATTGAGAAAATCAGGAACTCTACCTTCAAACTACAATATATTCTGGTTGAATCTATTTATCGGCGATGATGGAATTATCAGGGTGGGCGGAAGATTGCGACATGCACATTTGGTTGAGAAGTCACCGACATCCAATTCTTCTTCCAAAAGAGCATCATTTTACGCAGTTGATTATCCAGCATTATCATACAATGCATTTGCATGCTGGACCTCGACTTCTCCAGTTCATCCAACAGCAATTCTGGATTGTTTCTGGAAGAAGTGTCATCCGGCAATTTGTGAGAAAATGCATAACCTGTGTTTGCTATCGTGGCGCAACAGCTCCTCAAATCATGGGCTACCTACCGGCAGCAAGAGTAACACCATCTCAGGTATTTCTTCACTGTGCTGTCGATTATGCAGGACCTTTCACCATCAGGATGTCAAAGGCATCTCGAGCAAAACCATGCAAGGCATACCTGGCACTTTTCGTATGCTTCTCAACCAAAGCTGTGCATTGTGAAGTTGTAAATGACTTGTCAACAGAGGCATTCATCGCCACTCTGAAACGATTCATTTCCAGGAGAGGAAAGCCGAGTGATATATACAGTGACTGTGGAACTAACTTCGTGAAAGCTGACAAGGTGCTGAGAGAGTTTGCTCGTCTCTTTTCATCTCGCACTCATAACGAACGTGCTTCCAGTCATCTCACCGATGTCCGAGTAAACTGGCATTTCAATCCTCCAGCATCTCCTCACATGGGAGGTCTTTGGGAAGCTGGAGTGAAAGCCGTGAAATGCCATCTCAGGCGAATCACTTCCAACATACAGCTAACATTCGAAGAGCTGTATACCTTGTTGTCACAGATTAAGGCATGTCTCAATTCTCGTCCTCTCTGTGAACTTTCAAATGATCCAAATGATGTGTCTGCTCTCACTCCCTGTCACTTTCTCATAAATGGTCCGTTGACAGCATTGCCCAAGCCAGACTTCACACAAACAAAATTCAATCGTCTCACCCGTTGGCAGTTGGTACAGCGCCTTCTGCAACATTTCTGGAATCTTTGGAGAGCTGAGTATCTTACTCAGCTACAGCATAGAAGCAAGTGGTCGAAACCAAAAGAAAATCTCACTCTGGGTGATCTCGTTCTAGTGAAAGAAGATCGTGTACCACCCTTGCAGTGGAGACTTGGTCGAGTGACCGAGTTGTTTCTGGGATCCGACGGGATCGTGAGAGTTGTCTCTATCAAGTCCAAGGATGGGACATTTAAGAGAAATGTACAAAAACTTTGTCGTCTGCCAGTTGACAACTAGTATGACGGCTCGATGTTTTTATCTTATATATCATGTTTTTTCTTGTATTTTGAATTTTCATCGTCATATCATATATCACATTTTTTGGATTTCATGTACACATAGCATATGTTTCTGCGCATCTATACAATTTGCACATATATTTCTTTTTTTTATAATTATTCACATGCAGCTGTTCTTGTATTTCATGTAAACATGTCAGTATTGAAACGATGTTTCAAGGTGGGCAGCATGTTGGCGCCCCTAGATGACAGCAGCATGCCATTAGCAAGCGGCCGTTGCCTTTGATGGCTGCGCGCGCAATTCAGTATCATCTCGGTGATCAAGCCGACAACAACGCGGCTCATGTATCGTTTTCCCTCTCATGTTTCAATAAATTCAGTTAATTTCATCTTGAATTCTCCTTAATTATCGATGGTTCGTTCAATGCTAGTTACCAGACCCATCCTGAAAATCACACCACAAGAACGTGAACAGAAGGTCTTCACATTATATACAGAGACCAGACCACCCTGGAGTGGTTGAAAACAGTAATCAACGGTTTACCACGTCCACCAAACGTTGATGGTCACACTGGGTACCTTGCCCCAGGACCTGGTGATAGACCACCAATGAAAAAATTCTTTGTCTGAATTCCTGGAGAAAGGGATCCTAACAAATCCCTTAAACTACTCAGTAAATGCAATGATGATCTGGTGCCTGGACAATATCACCTGCGAGCTGTCATCCTGGGAAATGGGGGTAATACCCTCGTGATCGGGGTGGAACAAGCGATGGTGGAGTGGCTTTCCACCAGATCTTTTACTGTGCATTGTGGCTTCAGTGCTGTCACATTCAGAGAGCCATCTCGACAGCACAGGCCAACAATTTCTACTCAGCGGCCTGAGAAGCCAACAACTGCGCAGGCAGAACAACAGACAGCACCCGCTGATGAAACGGGGTCTACACCCAGACCTTTAGATGCAATTAAGGACAACGACCCAGAGATGGAAGTGGTGTTGGACCTGGAGTATAACACTGGGTCCGACTCTGATCTATCTTAGGACATCCTACAATCGCTTTGGTTAAACCTATGCACCGAGTGGTATTATTTTACCCACTGGTAAGTACATTTTGTAACATACCTTGCCAATGTTATTTAGGCAGATAAATTTACAACATAGCAAGGCTGCATCCTACAATCTTGCAGCTTCCTTTCGCAACCATAATCATTTTGTAGCTCTGATTCAAGAACCATGGGTCAGAAACGGGATGATTATGGACCATCTACCCAACTCCCAACTCTTCGTTAAGAAAGGAACGGGGTTTCATCCAAGAGCATGTGTATACCTTGCCAAAAGTATCCATGCCTGGGCACTGCCACAATTCACATCAGAAGACGTTGTTGCAGTTCTGATAAAGGGTAAGGGACTAAACAAGAATCACACCCTATTATGATCTGTTCAGTCCATATGGCCTATGATCTCAAAATTCCGCAAATGTTCTGTGAACTGGTGGAATACTGTGAACATCACAATATAAGTATGAAATTTGGATGTGATGCCAATGCTCACCACACAGCGTGGCGCAGCTCAGACATAAATCAAAGAGGAAAAACATTACTAGAGCTTCTCATGAAAACAAATCTGGTTTGGGCTAACCAGGGACACACACCAACTTTCCGTACACGTAATCGGAAAGAAGTTATTGATCTGACCCTGGTCTCAATAGATATTGCAAACACGATCAAGGGATGGAGGGTCAGTGATGAACCCTCCTTATCTGATCATATGTTCATAAACTTCTACTATGAAGCAACATTTACTCCCACTTTTTTTCGGAATTTTAAGAACACAAACTGGGATCTTTTTAAAAGAAACCTGGAAAGCCAGCTCAACACTCTCACCAACCCCGGTGACGAGATCTTAACAGTAGATGACTTGGACCACCGTGCTACTATTCTGACAGAGGTGATCAGGAACTCAGCAAATCAGGCGTGTCCACTCAAGCCTGACAAATCTAGAGTCTACTCAAAAAATTGGTGGACTAAAGATTTTGAACTCCTCCGTAAAGAAACAAGGAAGGCTGTTAGGACTAAACTTGAATCGAATTGGACTTACTATAAGGAAGTTCAAAGAAAGTACAAGAAAGAAATCAGAAAAGTGAAAAATAGTTCTTGGAAGAAGTTCTGTACAGAGATGAATTCACTGTCAGAAACTGCCAAGGTTACCAAATTGATCAAAAAGAATTCCTATGATAAAATTAATGTTATAGAGCGACCAGATGGTAACTATACTACCAGTCCAGTGGAGACGCTGGAATGTCTTTTGGACTATCACCTAGGTGGACGAACGGAACCAGACTGTGGTGTACAGGCAAGGCCCATCCTGGAACCAGTAGACACCTCAATAGCCAACATGATAGTTGAATATGACAAATGTACCGAAGCCTTGAGAGGATTTTCTCCCTTCAAGTCACCAGACACAGATGGAATATATCCCATCTTTATACAAATAGGATGGGAAGTTATAGGCATTGAGCTGATTCGCCTCTTCAAAACCAGCCTAGTTTTGGGATATATACCCAAAGTATGGAAGAGCTCCAGAGGTGTCTTCCTACGAAAACCAGGAAAAGACACCTATTATAAATCATCATCCTTCAGAATGATTACATTATCTTCTTTCCAGCTAAAGTTACTAGAAAAACTGATACTCTGGCATCTTCAAGATATTCCTCTCTTAATGGGTAAGATTAATGTGAACCAGCATGGTTTTAATACAGGGTTTTCCACTGACACTGCATCAACTGATTTGGAGAATTAAAAACACAATTATCAATGGACAATTTGCTGTTGGTATTTTTCTGGACATTGTTGGAGCCTTTGACAACATTACTTTTGACTCTGTATGTAAGGCACTAATAGATTTCAACATTCACCTATGTTAACTAGATGGATTGATCACATGCTCAGGAACCAAACAATCACTGCTCGTGTTCTTGATGCCCAAGCTGAAAGAGCTATCAGAAGAGGATGTCTGCAAGGAGGAATCCTTTCTCCCTTTCTATGGAACATGGTCTTCAGCTCCCTGATCTAATGAAAGGACCAGGATATACATAGGCATATGCAGACGACTTAGTCATGCTCATTCAAGGGCATGATTTATCCACAATAAGGATTCTTGCTCAACAAATTTTAAACTCTGTCAGCAGATGGGGTGACAAACACCAACTAACATTTTCCACGGAAAAAACCAGAATTGTGATTTTCACATGGAACAGAAAATGGGAAATTGGAAACTTAACCCTCAAGGGACAAGAATTAACCATATGTGACAGAGTGAAATACCTTGGATGTCATTTGGATTCTAAGCTCTCCTGGAAATCCCATATTCAAGAACGAGCTAAACGGGCCACTAATATTTACGGGCCACTTATGCTGTACAAAAGAATCATTGGCAAAACATGGGGTTTAAACCCTAAAACCACTCAGTGGATTTATACTGCTATTGCACGCCCAATGCTGAGCTATGGTTGTGTGGTATGGCATCAGGCATTATCAAAGACCTCTTATGAAACTGTCCTACAAAAAGTGCAAAGACTAGCTTGCATTCTTATTACGGGAGCCTTATCCAGCTCTCCTTCCATCGCCCTTGAAGCTACTCTTAAGATACCACCTCTGAGATGGTACCAACAAGGAGAAGCGTTTAAAACTATGTATAGGATGGAAAGAAATGGTACATGGTGCAATCGATCATATATGGGATACAAACCTTCTTTCAAGAATCATCTTGACAGCTGTCTACTGGGAAAAGTAGAGATCCCCTCTCTACTAATGCCAAAAGACTCCTGTTCCGAAACAAAAAATTTTACTAAATGCTTCACTATCCACATACTCAGGAGAAATGAAGTTGCTCACATAATTGATAACATCTCAACAGGAGTTATTGAGTGTTACACCGATGGATCTAGGATTACTGATACTGGAGCAATTTTCCGCATCTTTGGAGTGGATCACGACTACCATAAGATACATTTGTAAAGTCTTTCAAGCTGAAGTATTAGCAATAGCCATACTGGCTGAAAGTCTGATTCCCAAAAGGTATCATGGCAAACAAATTGTTATCTTCTCTGACAGCCAAGCAGCACTATTGGCTCTTGACAACTTCCTCAAGTTTCAACTATGTGTAAAATACTGCACTGACATGCTGAATAACTTGGCTATCTGGACCTGAACCTTTCTATCCTGTTTCGATGTCAACCATCAAAGGAGATGTCAAACAATGGATAGAAGACACATGCAGCAATGGAACTCAAGGCAGGACTACAGACAGGCTGCCTTGGGAACCCATCCGAATATTGTCAAAAAACTTATCACATTGAACAGGAAACAAATTCGACAGGTTATACAGATCATTACTGGTCATGCTAACCTAGCGAAACACCTACACAACTGTGGCTATACAGATTCGCCTATTTGTCCTGCGTGTGGAGAAGAAGACGAAACTCCACTCCACTATGTGGGACGATGTCCCGCCTTCTCTATCCCGAGAAGGAACTACTTCGCTGATCATCAGGTGACAATAAGTGAAGTTGTTAATGCTCCCAGCATTTACAACCTGGTAAATTTTCTCAATTACACTAAACACCTAAATCCATGGCGAGTTTCAATTCTGCTTTAACTTGAACTTTCATGAATTACTATTTAATAACTTCATGTTGAGTTCTCAGCCATATCTCTGAGACCTTCTCTGCTCCTTTTCTAAAAGGGCACCGCAAACAGGAGCAGCATCAAATTTTCTGACATGGCTTTTCCAGTTGCGGTTCTCCATAATCTCCCATATACAGAGATTCATTATAATGTGGTAACAGATACCATAACTTCCGTCCCCGAGCAGCCACCAAACTCTGGGTATTTCCACAGAATAATGTTTTTCTTCATTCTCACATGACCCACAACTCATGTTGAACCACTTGGTGTTAGAGCAATGGGTAAAGTTCGCCTAGGCTTTTCCCCTATGGGACGCCAAATGATGATGATACTTTGCCCATGGGATATGGAAAAAATAGGCCGGAATGTCACGAACAGGTGCTCCCGAAAGGGTAGCACAAATGTATTTAAATCCAGGGACATTGTAAAAAAGGGCAAAGTGTAAAATTCACATAGAAAGGGGCTGTCGGAAGGGTAGCACACACCTACTTAGTTCAAAGGACCTACATATGCAGAGACCGGAACGTAACCCCCAGAAGCTATTCAAGGGTCACACAAACGTAACATAGTAAGAAAAAGGATGATGTAATTTCAAGATGTACAGGGTTTGAAAGGGTAGCAACAACATTGCAAGTATTTAATGGACAGGGATCCTCCAAAGGGTAAGACAGACCTATTTAGTTCCTGGGATATTGTAAAAATGGGCGAAAATCTAAACTGACATAGAAAGGGGCTGTCGGAAGGGACGCACACGCACCTATCTAGTATCTTATGAATAAGGACTCTTGGAAGGTTAGCATGAAGCTATTTAGTCCTTAGTACCTACATGGGCTGGGACCCTAGAAGTTATGTGGAGGGTCTCAGAAACCTAGACAGAGTCGAGCATGCTGAGAATAGGGACAAAGCATAATTTCAAGACGTAGGGTCTTTGAAATGGTAACTTACTTAGTCTATGGGATATCGAAAAAATAGGCCGGAATATAAATGTCACGAATAGGGGCTCCCGAAAGGGTAGTACAAATCTATTTACATTCAGGGATATTGTAAAAATAGGCAAAGTACAAAATTCACATAGAAAGGGGCTGTCGGAAGGGTAGCGCACACCTACTTAGTTCCAAGGACCTACATGTACCAAGACTGGAACGTTACCCTCAGAAGCTATTGAAGGGTCACACAAACTCTGCATAGTGAAAGAAAGGACAATGTAATTTCAAGACACCGAGGGTTTGAAAGGGTAGCAATGACATTGCAAACATTTAATGGACAGGGACACTTCAACGGGTAAGACAGACCTATTTAGTTCCCGGGACATTGTAAAAATGGGCAAAGTTCTAAATTGACATAGAAAGGGGCTGTCGGAAGGGTCGCACACACCTACCTAGTTCAAAGGAGCTACGAAACATAGGCATAGACCTGACCGTTGCTCCCAGAAACCTAGACAGAGTCCAACATACTGGGAATAGGGAGAAGACAATTTTGAGACGTAGAAGGTTTGAAAAAGTATGGTTATCGCCAGGTCTAAATAGAGAGAGACCTACTACCTACAGTTTAGGACACATTTTAAAATTAGGCCAAAATCTAAATCTCAAGAATAGGGGCTCTCGAAAGGGTCGCACAGACCTACTTCGTTGCATGTACCTACATGGGCTGGGACCCGGACGTTTAGCCCAGAAGCTATGTAGAGGGTCTCAGGAACCCAGCCAGAGCCAAGCGTACAGAGAATAGGGACAAGGCATAATTTTGAGACGTAGGGTCTCAGAAAGGGTAAGTTGGACTTACTTAGTTCACGGGACATTGAAAAAATAGGCCAAAATCTAAATCTAACGAACAGGGGCTCTGGGGCTCGACCATCTACTTGTCCCCGGTAACGATTTTATCGTTCACTCAGCGATTTCTCGTTATGAGCGATAAAAGGGAAGTTTTTGCGACCATATTCTTCGTGAACGATAAATGCGGATCGCTGGGAGGGACAATTGTGAACGAGAGCCGGGAACCTCTCGTTCAGCGGAAGGACAATTATTTCAGTAGGCTTAACAATGGCGATGGCGTCGACTTACGTGTTGTTAAATGATTATTACGATTCTCAAATGCCTGCACGTGCTCCGGTTTGAAATAGATACGTCATGGATGCGTTTAAGCTGTCGGATAAAGAATTCGTGAACCTTTTTAGGTTGAAGAAAAATGCTACGAGGAAAATGTTCGAGGAATTGCGCCGATGTTAGCCCATAGGTCGGAACTCGAGACACCGGACACCGCTGACAGTTGAGAGAAAGGTAAGTAATAATTAACGTTTAAATTAAATAATTTTAATCAGAAATTATTCGTTGTAGTGGTGTTTCATTTTGAATGAATGTTTTTTTATTAATAATGGAAAACGAATCAAGTACTTAACGTAAGCCTATTTAGGCCTATACATTTTTTATGTTCACAATGTTTTCAGGTAATTTTTATATTCATTAAAAAACACTAGGCTTTCAAAATAAAAGTATTTTGAAAAACTCATGCACAAAATATGTAGTTCTGTGCAGTGCCGTCTTAACACGTGGGGCCCCTTCCGGGCACGACCCGATGTGCATAAGTGGCCTCGTAAGAGTTGGTGCTATGATTCTCGCGAGGAAAGCATAAAACTTATAAGCTACAGGCCCTTTCAGTTAATTAGGGGGGGTCCTAGAATATAACTTTGCCTGAGGCCCATGCATGGTACCCACAAGGGTGGGGCTGAAGGGGCCCGGGGACGATTTACATCATTTTTCATTGTTTTAAACTCTAAATTCACCTTTTCTGGAAAGGACCGGCAAAGATCCAAGCGCAGGGGTCCTGCGGAATAGGGGCACATGGACCCATTGCGTTCTTGAGACAACCTCAAACCTGTGATTACCAAATTTTGCAGAGCAGCTAAGAAATTACGCTGGCGCCTAAATATTTTTTCCATTTGTCAAGCCTTGCCTGTATATATATATATATATATGTGTGTGTAAAATTAATAAGTACCCTAAACAAGTTTACAGTATTTTGTTTAGATCACCCTTTGTCCATCACAGTTGTTCCAATGAAATATTCACTTAATGGTTTACCTATTTTTGTGAGTACTGAAGCGATTACACACTGCAAGGATAATAATGCTATTCGCTTGTATGCCTCTCTCACTGAGGTCCAGAACTAGATGCTTGGTCACCCGGGGCAAGCGAGTATTTTGATGCCCCTTTGTAACGTTTTGGAGAGGTATCAGAATGAAATTTGCACCCCCCTCGGGTCTAGTGCCCGATACCCATCTGCTCCCCCCCTAGTAGCGGCCCTGCTCTCACTTATGCATGTTCTTCCCTTGTACTTTTGCAATGGGGGGATGAGTGAGAGATACGGTATACAGTCTATATGCTCATTATAATGACCATTCCATTACTAACCGATAGTTACACTATATGTCATTGTTTTTCATGTGTTGGGGGGGGGGGTGATGATTACATTTTCCGAGAGCGCGTTAGCATTTGTTTCTAACAGAAGTTTCTCGTAGCACTTTACCATAACATTAGTTTATTCAAATGTAATAGTTTTACAATATATCTTGAACAACTACCTCATGTTTGACTTTTGCGCAGGTTCTATGTGCATGTCACTGGTGCCTACCAAAGAAGCCTGAGTCAAGACGTCAGTTTGGGGATGTACGAACAGTCTGTGAGTAACTCTATCCATACAGTTACTGAGGCCATCAATACGTTGATGCTACATAAGTATGTGAGATGTCCCAATATGTCGACCTGCAAGAGAGTTTTTGGGAGTACCTGTTGTGGCACCATCAAAGTTTGGGAGTACCTGTTGTGGCACCATCAAAGTTTGACAAGAAGTATCCAGAGCCTTCCTACGTCAACGCACAATTGGTGAGAAATATAGTATTTCAACTTCTTGCCAATAATCATCCTTTATGATTTTGAATTTTGGGAAACGTCTGTGGAAAGTGGGGGGGGAATTAATTTTTTAAAAGCGCCAGTTATATGGTTTTTGCATTTATACGACACCATTATTTGAGCCTGAACCCCTCCCTCCAAATTTTCAATGAGTTTATGCCTATGGGTGCCACATGGCATCACTATACCAAACATTAGACAGAAACAAGCTTCACATTAGGTTCACAACACGGACACACACATTCAAACATGTATCGATTTGCTAGAAGTTCCACAGAGCAATATGGCTGAGGTGCATGTCTGGTTTAGTAGTCATTTATGATACGTTCCATGAAAACTGTCACTATGCAATGACATAAAATAAGAAAAGGTGTGATATCTTTATACAAACTATCAAACAGAATTTATTCTTGTAGTACTATACACGTATGTTGTCTGAACACTGTTCTCACCCTTTATGTAAAATTTTTTTTCCATTATTAAATTTCAGGATATTTGTAATGATTTCTGTCTGACACAATGTCAGGTTTTAATAATTCACATGCTTCTATGCAGTCTTTTTAACTATCATTACATAGTTTTTTTTATTATTTCAGACAGAACTTCTGACTCTTAACATCGAGGCAAGTGATGCTCAGCGGTAATGATGACTATTGCTAGTGAACTGTGTGGTTTTTTTTTTGGAGAGGTAAACACTGACTGCGGGTGTGTTTTTCCAACCTATATGTGTGAATGCAGTCAAAAATAAGGAGGGAAAGCATTATTGACCAGAAGGGCATGCACAAATGTTGCGTTTGTCTTCCAAGTTTTATCTTTGTGAATTTTTGATTGTGATGTTTTCAGTTTTTGAATGTAGTATTGCTTATAAAATGTCTTGTGTTTCGAATGTTTTATGCTGCAATGTATTGTGCTGGCAGTTAAATTTTTGCCATACCTCAAATTTTGCAAGGAAAGAAAATAATAAATGCACAATGAAACTAAATGTAACTGAGAGTTGACTCATTACTTAATCAAGGTGTGAGGAATTCATTGATTTTGGTTTTAAAAAGATTTGGAAATAGTTTTTATTAAAATATTTTTAGTGATCTTGATCCTTCCATATGTTTGGAAAGTTAAAATGAACAATCTGCTATTTCCTGATCTCTGTTAGCCAATGCATACATTTCATGAATTTCTAAATGGTTGAATTTAACTGTAAACAGGGCCATATTATCCTCCAGTCTCCTGTGGGAGATTAAAAAGTGACCTATCTAAATGAAATACAGCAATACAAATTCAATCAATAAAAAGGAAAAAAAAAATCACAATTTTAATTTTTCTTATATACTTCAATAAAATCTTTAAACATGTTACATAACTGTGATGAAAGAATGTTTAAAGAAGTGGGTACTTCTTTGAAGGTTATTGCAGTTTCCTCCTGTGCCTGTATGAGCTCTTCTATAGCATCCTTTTTTTTTTTTTTCTTCGTTGTGGCGTCCTGTTCAATGAAGCTGAGGCTGTTTCCTCTTGATGGGAAGGAACAGTAAGGGATACATCAACAGGACCTGAAATGTGTATTCAAGTGAAGGAGATTTAACAAATAATACCTTATAATCATATCCATTATGCATCAAACTTTTAGACAGTTATATACAATAATGATACAACCCAATGCCATCATGTCACAACTGTATGTGTTATAAGTTTCTGAAAATACAGGGCAGTCTCAAACCTGGTGGGGGGGGGGGGGGCTATGCATTAAGACGGCACTAACTGGAAGACCACAAAACTCAATTGGAAATGTGTGAAACATTTCTGTATGCCAGAGGTAATAGGCACAGTATCCCAAAAGTTAAATTTAATGAGATCACAATGTAAAGAAGCTCTTCGCTTGTGAGAAAATGTGACATTGGATGAAGTGAATTTCACATTTTTTTTCACAGTACTCTTGTAGTGAGTCCATGTCTACACAAAAAGAAATGTTGTGGTTTAAATAATCATCCTATGCATAACTGCCACATTAATTCAACCTTCAAAAACCAGATTCAAAAAGGCCTGTTTGGACCGCTGTTAATTTTTGTAACATTCTACCATTGTTTATATAAACCACATAAAAAACAATTACATTAGATTTTTTTTCCTTTGAGAGATGTTGATAAAAAAAAAAATTTAGTTTAAGGGATTAAATGCAATATTTCCTTATTTCGTTTCTGTAATTTTTCTAACATCAGCAGGAAACAAAACTGTTGGTTTTATAAATGAAACATATTTAATAAATTAACTATATTTCATAAATTACAAGGTAAAATTCAACAAACTTGGAAGTACTCACCTTTTTCCAATCCTTCCCATCTTTGTTGGGACCATACGGAATGGCATTTAATATTGTCGCCAGCAGTGACCATGTTGTATTTTTGTCGTGACTTGTGAGGTCAGAGGACAGCTTCCCCTGAATTAAAACATGGCGTTTCTCCAAAAAAATTATCACCTCATACTGAGCGGCGATGGTCTTGGAGCATCGCTTGGGTTGAGCACCATTCATTGCGATAGGGAAAAAAAACACACGGAAGGGACAGAAAGTAAATAAACAGAATGTTTCTGTTGCCACCGGCAGGAAGAACAATTAAAATAAAAAACATAGTAGTTGTCGTATTTCCTTAACATAGCGCTGATTGGTCAGAAGATGAATTACTCTCGAAGAAGCATTTTCGCGTACTTATCGTATCACGTGGTCTGAACGACAATCTTCAACGAGTGGAAAATGGTCGCTCAGAATTATCGCTGAGACTTTTGTCCTTCAGCTTGTCTTTCAGAATTGTCCTTCAGCGAGGGACAGGTTGTTATGAACGACAAGTAGATGGTCGAGCCCCTGGTGTAAAAATTTTTCTGGTCTAAAAATAGGTGAAGTACTAAATTCACATAGAAAGGGGCTGTCAGAAGGGTCGCACACACCTACTTAGTTACAAGGGATGCCGGAAGTCAAAAATGATTGGTATCGCTCGCTGCGTCCACCTAACTTTTGGTTTCGATATATGATGTGACCATGCTTACCGCTTTCAATAAAAATTTCCCGTTTTTGGGCTTTTTTGTCAAATTTAAATTCTACATTTTTCTCACCATTTCTCACTCATATATCTCTGCGGTTCCAAAGAAAATTGGAGTTCTCTGTCTGCACAATTTGTTCGTGGAATCCTCACCTTAAAGCAGGGCAGGTTGGGATCTTAGATGGGCCGCAGAGTACACTTTTTACTATAGTGACTGGGGGCGGGGGGGTCATGTCTGCGTTTGGGGCCCTGTACATTGAATTTATGCAAATTAGCAGCGTCTGAATCCAAACCAAGGCCGTATTCTTAACACCAGGGACATCGGGAGGGTTTTGAACTTATGGATTCTTGTCTTGTTCTTATAGAGGAAATTTTGATTTCTGAATAAGTTCGGGGATGGAGGATTGCTCGGACCTATGTCACAAACTTCCGTGGGTGATCGAGCACCCACAGATCCCCTTAATTCTGACCGATCTGTTCAATATGGCTTTGACCACCCCCCCCCCCCGCAACCAATGAAGAGTGCATGTCAACCAACACTGCCAGTAATATTCACGGTCTTCCGAATATGTCGCATCGTCACACTTTTCACGGGCCCTTTTGTAGTGAATTTAATAGCATGAAAAAATAATAATAACCATAAAAAAATGTCCCGGGCCCCAGGACTAGAGATCGGCCAGGCGCACCCTTGTGGGAGCCACTGCTGAATTAAAAAAAACCACAAAACATTGGAAAAACAAACTTCTGTCATTTAAACAGAGTTAGTTATTCATACAAATAAAATTCTAAGAACTCATTTAGATAAAAGTGGACTTACCCCTTGAAGTGAAGCAGAATCTACTTCATCAATGTGTCACGAAATTCTTTGAGGCAACAAATATTATGTAATTGTCCTTTTCTTGATCAAAATGATGTTTCTTCATCGAAATACTGCAAATTTGAGATCACTTTTAAGAGCGGCAAGTAGGAAACGGTCGCATTCCCTATATGCAATTGATCATACAACAGAGATGAGAAAATTTGCCCCGCACACATGATATGGAAAGTTTTTGGACAAAAGTATATGGCTGGCTGTGCAGCAGTAGAAACAAGTTTTTTCCTCATGTGGCAAATATTGTATACTGTATATATGTACTCAAAAAAATAGCAAGGGACTTGAACCACTGACAATTCACTTATTGTATGCTTTTATCAGCGGTGCCCCCTTTTCATTAAGTGAAGAAAAAGGCGGAGAGATCCAATTATTGCTAATTGAATGCACGTGGCTCCCCCATGAAGAAAGGCCCCCCCCCAGTGCTCCTGGCGGGTGTCTAAGGAGGAATTTTTTTCCGATTTTGACCATATAAATTCACAACAGATGGGGAGGGGGGAATCAGGAAATCCCTTCCTGGCACCCACAAAACATCGCAATCCAGAAGCCTTGTTCAATGACGTGGGGGGGGGGCCCCATTGTTCAGAGATACTTTGCAGATAAATTATATTGAATGTACACTATACTATACTGTATTTTTATAGGACTGTGATTCCCAATCTGTTTGTTGCAGCACTTTCTGGGTGCCGCGGACAGGGTTTGTGTGTGTGTGTGTGGGGGGGGGGGCAGTGAAACAAATGTAGTTTTACATCACCTCCAAAGTCGATAACTTTGAAAGATAGTTTTTGTTTCTCCTAAAATTTTCCGTCCTCTCAAAATTGCTGCCTAGGGCCAAAAGTTTTTGTAAAAACATCACAGCGTTTTACGAGTCTCACGTTATTTTTCTGCAATGACTGATTCAAATAAAACTTAATTTATTTCAAATTAATTCACCTGGACCGACAAAGCCATTTCAGGCCCCCCCCCCTTCAATAAATTTTGTGAAGGGGGCTGAGCCCCTCCCCCATAATTTCCAAAAAAACAATGCAATGCACCCTCTCTCCTGCGTATGCACTTGAGTCTTGAATATACGGGACGACCAGCAACTTTCAGCCCCCCCCCTCAATGTTTTCTTCATGTGGGCGCCTCTGCATGACCCCCCCCCCCCCCACAACAGTGGTGGGGCTAACAGGGCTCCAGCCCAAGGGTCCAGAATGATTCTTGTCATTTTTTTCATTTTTCACATTGTAAATTTACTATGTAGAGGTCCGGGAAAAGTCTGGCTAGGGGCCCGCCAAGATTCCAGCCTAGGCGTCCTACTACAGGATGTGAGGGCCATGCCACAGCATATTGCGATTAAGCTCTTTGTGGGAGCAATACATCCAAATTAATTTAATTTATCAATTAAATTATTTTTAAGCCGATTCAGAAAAGATGCCAACAGCAATTTAAGGGTATGTGATGATAATGTTGCCTCTAAATATAACGATAATCCTTCTACAACGATATTTTTTCTTGGTCCACAATCGTTATATCGAGGTTTCACTGCATTTCATTTTAGCTATTGTTTATTTTTCATTTTAGCTATTGTTAGTGTTATTAGTCATTTAGTATTTTGTGAAAAATATTTTGGCCCGGGCTCCTGAACTCGATAAGTACAATATGGCTCTCGGAGTGTACTTGTTTTGGTTTCAATCATTTTTTATTGACTTATTTCTTAACCTTTCTTTTCCTCTTGCATCGTCTGGGAGCCTCCTTCCCCAAGGGTCACGTTCAAACAAAAGAAGAAGAGATACTTCTGAGTTTTCCAACAGCGGGAACAAGAAAGGATCAATGCACCTCCACCCCATATCGTCTCCAGATGCCATCCAGAGATGCATGCCTTTGGGGCAGCTACGATTGGCATTGAGAGAGAATGACAATTGGAAATAGAGTGTCGTCATTGACCGTGAGAAAAATACTAAAAATTGTTACAAAAACAAAAAGCCAAGGACAAGTCGATTGCAATTCGAAAAAGTATTGAAATAAAATTTGGAGCAGATTTTTTACTAAACTTTTTTTGGGACAACTTTTTTAACCATAAAAATTGTTTTTCCGAGCTAAATGTGGGAAACGTATCCACTTGAATTTTTTTTTTTGGGGGGGGGGGGGGCTGAGCGGGTCCTTCAAAATTATTGGAGGGGCTTGGGAACGTGGGCCGGATACAAGTCTATGCCTATGGACATCGATGAGACTATTCTTGTTGTTTTTTAATCCTTTTACACGGCATAATAGTAATAAGCTCCCTTATGATTTTTAGCAGTAAATGAGTATAAAGTAATGAAAAAGCAAAGGATACATAGAGCAGCTTTTTCAAAGTATGCATCACTGTTTCTAGAAGCATCACCAACCTTTATGTGGAGCGTCACGGCGAGCTTGCGATATTGATTTGTGCACCTATTTATGCTTTGAAGAAGTTCTTTTATATGGGAAAATAGCTATTAATCTATCCTGAAGAGCCGCTCATGAATCATGAATTAGGCAAGGGAGCCGTGGTTGACAAAAGTTTGTGAACCATTGGTATAGGGTAAAGTGTTCCACTGAGACAGGGATTAAGTTTACAAAATATTTGGACTTGCCAATGCTAAAATAAGGAGAGATTTCTGAAAGGGTCGAGATTCGTCTGAAATCAGCGATGAAACGTACTGTCTCAAGTCTATAGCTGTGACTACAGTTGTGATATTCAGATTTTATGATGCTCATTTTATTCTCATGCTTAATGGATATACAGGGTGTAAGGGAAAGTCTCTTGGACCTGAAATGACTTGCAAACACAAAGAGCTACAGCTATGCAACTCCTCACACGGAAAGAGTCCCCAGGATTTGTCTTCAAAAATTTTAACTTTCAGTTAAAAAGCGCTTTCAGTGCAATATTTGAGCTATGTTCAAATGGTGGTG
The DNA here is from genome assembly GCF_987345545.1 of Pholcus phalangioides. Classification (NCBI taxonomy): domain Eukaryota; kingdom Metazoa; phylum Arthropoda; class Arachnida; order Araneae; family Pholcidae; genus Pholcus; species Pholcus phalangioides. The sequence continues at coordinate 19,480,264 of NW_028301607.1, forward strand.
TGTTAAAATGATTGGTATTGCTTTAGCAACACGAGCAGATATGTTCCGTCGTAGCTGGACCTACATATGATGAGACCAGAACGTTACTCCCAGAAGCTATTCAAGGGTCACAGAAACTTGGCATAGTAAGAAAAGGGACGACATAATTATGACACGTAGAGGGTTTGAAAGAGTAGCAACGACATTGTAAAAATTTAATGGACAGGGACTCTGCAAAGGGTAAGACAGACCTATTTATTGCCCAGGAAATTGTAAAAATGGGCGAAATTCTAAATTCACATAGAAAGGGGCTGTCGGAAGGCTCGCACACACCTACTTAGTTCCAAGGAGCTACGAAACATAGGCAGAGACCTGAACGTTACTCCCGGAAACCTAGACAAAGTCCAACATACTGGGAATAGGGACAAGAAATTGCGAGACGTAGAGGGTTTGAAAGGGTCGCAGGGACATACTTATCACAAAAAAGATAGTCAAAATAGAAAAAGACCTACATTTCACAGACAGGAGCTTTCCGCTGTGGTGGTCGAGTGGTTATAGTGACGGACTCGCGATGCGAGGATCCGGGTTCGAACCCCACAGTGGTGGTCGGCTGAAGTTGGTTTTCTGTGGTTCCCAACTTCAAGGCGCAAATGCGAGCCGATCCCCCTGTTAAAAAGATGGGGGAGGGGCGGCGAAGTTGAATTATGAAATGGACAAGGGAGCCACGGTTGACAAGTTTTAGAGCCATTGACCTACTAGGAGAGCCAAGCGCGGATCCAGGATGATGTGTTGGAGGGGGGGGCGATTTTTTACAATGAAGATGTCGATCGGTGAGACCCAACCTAGTGTCCGCAGGTGCCAAACGTACTTAAAATAAAAAAAACTAATAAAAAATTAATTAAGAATTAAAATTATTTAAAACTTTCAATTAATTTTCATTTAAAAAATTAATTGAACATTAAAATTAATTACGATTACATTTTAATTGAAAGTAAAAATTAAAAATTGAAGGCAGTTAAAAATTAAATCAAAATTAAAATTTATATTTATAAAGATTATATTTTTTCAATATGCAACACACTTATTTAAAAACTTGCTTGCAGCAACTGGTGTTACAATTAATGAATAAGCTGTTTTTGATAATAAATTTGAACGTTTGTGCCGGCTACCCTCCCAAAAAATAACCTCCTAAAAGATACCGTACGAAAAAAAAGTTTGAGGTGCAGACTGAATAATGTGTTATATTTATAAACATTGTAAGGAATTCTGATGCACATTACCAGTTAAAAATGTTTTTTCATTAACAGTATCATGAGCAATTGTACAAATAAATAAAAACTTTGCAGATGAAAAGAGAGCAGAATATGAAAAGCGTATGAAGAATTGGTATTTTAAAATGTTTCTAGAATACTACTTCTTCCTCCTTCGCTTGATAAAAATTAAGGCTCACAGTTAACCGGACAAAACAATGTGCACAAATAAAAATTCATCCGAATGTATTCGATAAATGCTTTTTTCCAGCTTTTCAAGTCAAAGTAGAGAGATACTTTCCGTTTAAATTTAATTTTTTTGATCCCTGTGAAAGTATTAAACGTTTCTCTTTGTGACGTTATGATAGCAATTAGGCAGAATAATATGAATAAAATAAGGATCTCGGCCAACCAGAGGAAATGAATTCTAAGCTAACTCGGATACAAGAAACCTAGTTTAAGAGACGATCCTTGAACATTTGAAGGGAAAAAAAATTATCTAAAGCCCTGACCATGGCCTCCACATCCTAGAGCGGGGCCCCCAGACCAGACTTTTCACAGACCCCTTTATTGTTAATTAAAAATTATGAGAATCGTCCCCGGCCCTGTCAGCTCCACCCTTGGGAGCATGAACTTTACGCACAACAACAAAGTAGTTATCAAATAAATAGGTAGGCTACTACGCGCACACCGACAGCTCACTTACCCATAACAGGTCACACTGAGCTTGCGAAAAATTCTTGTGACCGCTCAAACTTTAAATTACTTCATGGCTTCAGATAAAAAGCTGAACCTATGCGGCGCAGCTTTTGTCCTCTCATATGTAGGGTCCGTAATAAGGCAGTTTCGGTTTCAGTACAGCACAGGGTAGATGTTTTCCCTGTTCAGATTTTGAATGCCGGTGATGGGATCGGCCAAATATGCTTTGTTTACATCAGTGATTTCAGGTGAGCCCTCTGTGGTCTGTCTCGTTCGATAGAGAATTCTATCTATTTGCCGGCAGATCCATGTGGGGCCCTCAACTGGCTCTGCTTGTCTTGTACTAATTCATATCAGCTCAGTACTCCCCACTCGGCACTGGACCCGACCAAAGGGACTTTGTTTCCATCCAAGGGGTCCCTAAGGTGGTCCCTCTTGTTTCGCTCAATACCTTGTTTAGTATTTACTCATGATCTGCTTGGCGTATGCACTGAAGAGGTTCGGAACCGCTGCTGGAAACTCAAGCATCCAAAGTTGAGCTACACTCACTCCAGCAACTTTTCGTGTTCACGTATATGCTTCGAGGACTCAGCGATTGGTGTAGAGAATATTAAGCAGTCTTCTTTCAGTTACTCACGTTCTAGACAGTCAATTTTTTTTTCTGTGAACAATTTTATAGCACACCAAACTTCTATCCTTTCTTGAAATGAAAATAAGTACTACACACAATAAAACACCCATTTATGACATGTCTGTATTTACAAATAATACCTTTAACTTCCTCATTTATCACTTATAATTTTCAAACGAGACGATAAAATTAAAAAAATTACAAATTTCCAGCTTTGTATATCCGATTTATGAAAATATTTTGCGCCTGATACTCATTTTTGTCTTCAAATAAAGTTTCCCATCCTACTACGTATAGAGTCAGACTTTCAATAATCCCTCCAGTAATCCGGTGTTTTTAGGCCGGTTTTCTCCCAGCATAGAAGAAGAAAACATAGTGCGCACATATTTATGAGCAGAAGTTTGTTATTTAAATGGACTTTTTCAATCAATCTGCAGTAATTCTGCGATTTCGTTAACCCAGTACACCCTGGTGTGATATGTGCCAGATTAGCGAGAGTCTACTGTACTAATAATTCGTATCTCTATTAGTTCTAGAAAAATTGAATTCCACCAGCCTTTTTTTTTTTTTGCTGGTAATTTTTCAGTTTTTCCCCTCAATTTTTTTTTTGCAACACTGATTTTAACCATCCTCATGCCCCGTTACTGAAGACAATGTCCTATTTACAGAACTAAATGGGCTATAGCCCAGGGCGGAAAGTTCAGAAGGTCGGCAAATTTGAGGATTGAGTGGCCAAGAAAATTAGCAAAATAAGAGAAGGGCGGTGAAATTTTTATAACCCTCAAATAAACCCACCTCTTCCCAGACAGTAAGTGACCGTGTCAGTGAGTGACCTAGAGAGTTTGCAAGCACGTGAATGAGCAAAAGCGTGACTTAGAGCGGGAGTAAGAATGTGAATGATCAAATGAGTGACATAAAGAGTGAGGGACCAGTTCAGTGAGTGGCCTAGAGTCAGCCGTCAGAAGCGTATACTGGGCCCTCGGAAAAATTAATTTTTCTGAGCTCCCTACCTGGCGAGACACATTTACTTTTAAAATTTTAAACCAGAGGCCCCCGCCCGCTGGGAATGCGTTAAGACGGTATTGTCTAGAGCGCGTGTAAGTAACGAAACAATTACCAAAACCAGCGCCAAACACGTGTGTGACCAAAACAGGGTGCAAACATGTAAATGACTAAAAGACCCATCCCACGAGAGTTTGCTAGGGGACACTGGGTAAGATAATAAAAGTTAATAAAAGTCTTTGTCGGACATAAACCGCAAAAATAACAGCTGCCGTGAAGTAAACCATGCTTGTTCGGTCATTCACAAAGGAAGATGTTCGTTCCTCTGCCTTTGTATTGAAAGCCTTAAAAATTATTGCTTCCCCGAGGCCCGAGACGACCGCAGATCCTGACAAAGACTTTTATTATCTTTAACTTTAATTATCTTATCCAGCGTCCCCTAGCAAACTCTCGTGGGACGGACCCTTAAAAGAGTGACTTTAATACAGGTGTACTTGCAGGAGTGGGGTGGGGGGCTATAACATGGGATGGAAAATTCGTGGATAGCGTAGTCGAGAAAATTAGACTAGAGTGGAAGGGCGGTGAAATTTGAATAGCCTTCAAATCGGCAAAACCGTAAATGCGCTTCTGACTGAACATCAAAATTACTCTCAATCTTCTAACCTGAATCTCTGGTTCGGTTTCAAATAAACAAGTCATAAAGGATGAAAACTTCAATTTGGAACCACCTTAGCAGGAGTTTCAGAGAATTACTAATCAGGAAATATAAAATCTTGGAAACACAAATACATGAAATACTAAATGGTAAATCTTGCTTATTCGAATAGGACGTCAAGATAAAATAAGAAAATGTTTTTAAATATGAAAATATAGCATTGAAAAGTTATAGTAACAAGTATAGACTGTTTTCGATAACAAGAAATAATTGACGCATATTTCAATAAAATATGTGGGTACTAATTTGTCTGCATAATTAAGAAAAATAACTTCCTAATGAAATTCTAATGTTGCATGATTTAAAATA